>NW_012287608.1:0-10855 GCF_000151885.1 Dipodomys ordii
TGCTGAGTCCCCTCAGTGTCCCTGCGGTGTCCAGCTATGTCCTCCCTGTGTCCTCCGCTGTCTTCCGCTCTGTCTCACAATGTGTCCTACAGTGACCCTGCTGAGTCCGGATGTGTCCCCCGCAGTGTCCTGCAGTGTCCCGCGGTGTCCCCCGGCATGTCCTGCTGGGTACCACGGTGTCCCCGCTGTGTCCCAGCTGTGTCCGGATGTGTCCCCCGCTGTGTCCCGCTGTGTCCACTGCTGGGTCCCCGCTGGATTCCGCTGTGTCTCGCTGTTTCCCGCTGTGTCCTCGCATTGTCCCATGCTGTGTTCCGCTGTGTCCTCCCTGTGTCCCCCGCTGTGTCCTGCTGTGTCCCCCGCTGTGCCCCGCAGTGTCGCGCTGTGTCCCGCTGTGTCCTCGCTGAGTCAAACTGTGTCCCCCCTGTTTCACCACGCTGGGTCCCGCTGGGTCCCCGCAGTGTCCCCGCTGGGTCCCGCTGGGTCCCACTGTGTCCTGTGGTGTCCCGCTTTGTCCCCCTGTGTCCTGTGGTGTCCCGCTTTTCCCTCTGTGTCCCCGCTGTGTCCCGCTGTGTCCCCCGCTGTGTCCCGCTGTGTCCCCCGCTGTGTCCTGCTGTGTCCCGCTGTGTCCTGCTGGGTCCCGCAGTGTCCCCGCTGTGTCCCCGCTGTGTCCCGCTGTGTCCCCCGCTGTGTCCCCGCAGGTTCACCGCTGTTTCACGCTGTGTCTCGCAGTGTTCCGTGGTGTCCCGCTTTGTCCCCCGCTGTGGCCCCCCCTGAGCCACCTCTGTGTCCCCGCTGTGTCCCGCTGTGTCCTCGCTGTGTCCGCCTCTGTCTCACGCTCTGTCCACCGCTGTGTCTCACGCTTTGTCCCCGCTGGGTCCCACTGTGTCCTGCAGTGTCCCCAGCTGTGTCCCGCTGTGTCACCGCTGTGTCCCGCTTTGTCCTCGCTGTGTCCCGCTTTGTCCCTGCTGTGTACCCCGCTGTGTCCCTCTGTGTCCCCCGCTGTGTCTCGCTGTGTCCCCTGTTGTGTCCCCACTGTGTCACGCTGTGTTTCGCTGTGTCCGGCTGTGTCCTCGCTCTGTCTCCCTCAGTGTCCAGCTGTGTCCTCCCTGTGTCCCCCGCTGTGTCCCGCTGAGTCCCCTGCTGTGTCCCGCTGTGTCCCGCTGTGTCACGCTCTGTCCCCTCTGTGTCCCTCTGTGTCCACCTCTGTTCCTGTTGTGAGTCCGCTGTGCCCCGCTGTGTACCCTTCTGTGTCCAGCTGTGTCCCCTCTGTGTGCCGCTGTGTCCCTTCTCTGTCCCCCGCTGTCCACCGCTGTGTCCCCCGGCTGTGTCCCGCAGTGTCCCCGCTGTGTCCCGCTGTGTCCTACTGTGTCCCGTGGTGTCCCGCTTTTTCCCCTCTATGACCCCTGCTGAGTCCCCTCTGTGTCCCCGCTGTGTCCAGCTGTGTCCTCGCTGTGTCCTCCGCTGTCTCCCGCTTTGTCCCACGCTGTGTCCTACTGTGTCCCACTGTGTCCCTGCTGTGTCCCCCGCTGTGTCCCGCTGTGTCCCGCTGTGTCCCCTGCTGTGTCTTGCTGGGTCCCGCTGTGTCCCCGCTGTGTCCCTGCTGTGTCCGGCTGTGTCCCCCGCTGGGTCCCGCTGGGTCCCCCGCTTTGTCCCACTGTGTCCCCGCAGGTTCACCGCTGTTTCACGCTGTGTCCTGCTGTGTTCCGTGGTGTCCCGCTTTGTTCCCCGCTGTGTCCCGCTGTGTCCACTGCTGGGTCCCCGCTGGGTCCCGCTGTGTCTCGCTGCTTCCCGCTGTGACCTCGCTTTGTCCCATGCTGTGTTCCGCTGTGTCCTCCCTTTGTCCCCCGCTGTGTCCCGCTGGGTCCCCCGCTTTGTCCCGCTGTGTCCCCGCAGTGTCCCCGCTGTGTCCCGCTGTGTCCCACTGTGTCCTGTGGTGTCCCGATTTGTCCCCCGCTATGTCCCCTGCTGAGTCCCCTCTGTGTCCCCGCTGTGTCCCGCTGTTTCCCCCGCTGTGTCCCGCTGTGTCCCCCGCTGTGTCCTGCTGTGTCCTGCTGGGTCCCGCAGTGTCCCCGCTGTGTCCCCGCTGTGTCCCGCTGTGTTCCCCGCTGTGTCCCGCTGTGTCCCCGCAGGTTCACCGCTGTTTCACGCTGTGTCCCGCTGTGTTCCGTGGTGTCCCGCTTTGTCCCCCGCTGTGGCCCCCTGAGCCACCTCTGTGTCCCCGCTGTGTCCCGCTGTGTCCTCGCTGTGTCCGCCTCTGTCTCCTGCTCTGTCCACTGCTGTGTCTCACGCTTTGTCCCCGCTGGGTCCCGCTGTGTCCCGCTCTGTCCCCAACTGTGTCCCCCGCTGAGTCCTCTATGTGTCGCCACTGTGTCCCGCTGTGTCCTCGCGGTGTCCCCTGCTATCTCCCGCTTTGTCCCACGATGTGTCCCGCAGTGTCCCGCTGTGTCCTCGCTGTGTCCCCGGCTGTGTCCTGCTGTGTTCCCGCTGTGTCCCAAGCTGTGTCCCGCTGTGTCCCGCTGTGTGCCCCGCTGTGTCCTGCTGGGTGCCGCTGTGTCCCCGCTGTGTCCCCGCTGTGTCCTCGCTGTGTCCCGCTGTGTCTACTGCTGTGTCCCCACTGTGTCCCGCTGTGTCTCGCTGTGTCCCGCTGTGTCCTCGTTGTTTCCCACGCTGTGTTCTGCTGTGTCCCCCGCTGTGTCCTGTTATGTACCCAGCTGTGTACCCCGCTGTGTCCCGCTGTGTCCCCGCTGTATCGACGTTGTATCCCGCTTGGTCCCGCTGTGTCCTCGCTGTGTTCCCCGCTGTGTCCTGCTGTTTACCCCTCTGTGTCCCCCGCTGTGTCCCGCTGTGTCCCGCTGTGTACTGTTGTGTCCCCCGCTGAGTTCCGCTGTATCCCCGCTGTGTCCCAATGTGTCCTCGCTGTGTCCCGCGCTGGGTCCCGCTGTGTCCCCGCTGTGTCCCAATGTGTCCTCGCTGTTTCCCACGCTGTGTTCTGCTGTGTCCTCGCTGTGTCCCCCGCTGTGTCCCGCTGTGTCCCCGCTGTATCGACGCTGTGTCCCGCTTGGTCCCGCTGTGTCCCCCCTGTGTCCCCCGCTGTGTCCCACTGTGTCCCGCTGTCTCCCCCGCTGTGTCCCTATGTGTCCCACGCTTTGTCCCCCTGTGTCCCCGCAGTTTCCCCGCTGTGTCCCGCTGTTTCCCACTGTGTTCTGTGGTGTCCCGCTTTGTCCCCCGCTGTGTCCCCCGGTGTGTCGCCGCTGTGTCCCCGCTTTGTCCCGCTGAGTCCTCCATGTGTCCCCAGCTGTGTCCCGCTGTGTCCCCCGCTGTGTCCCGCTGTGTCCACTGCTGTGTCCCGGCTGTGTCCCGCTGTATCCCGCTGTGTCCGGCTGTGTCCTCACTGTGTCCCACTCTGTGTTCCGCTGTGTCCTCCCTGTGTCCCCCGCTGTGTCCCGCTGTGTCCCCCGCTGTGCCCTGCAGTGTCCCGCTCTGTCCCGCTGTGTCCTCGCTGTGTCCCGCTGTGTCCCCGCTGTGTCCCCGCTGTCTCCAGCTCTGTCCCCTGCTGTGTCTCACGCATTGTCCCCGCTGTGTCCCACTGCGTCCCGCTGTGTCCCGCTGTGCCCCCACTGTGTCCCGTTGTGTCCACAGCTTTGTACCATGCTGTGTAACGCTGTGTCTCCGCTGTATCGACGCTGTGTCCCGCTGGGTCCCACTGTGTCCTCGCTGTGTTCCCCGCTGTGTCCAGCTGTATCCCCCACTGTGTCCCCCTCTGTGTCCTGCTGTGTCCCCCGCCGTGTCCCGCTGTGTCCCGCTGCGTCCCCGCTGTGTCCCGCTGTGTCCCGCTGTGTCCCCCACTGTGTCCCGCAGTGAACCCGCTGTGTCCCGCTGTGTCCCCGCTGTATCGACGCTGTGTCGCGCTGGGTCCTGCTGTGTCCTCTCTGTGTTCCCCACTGTGTCCCGCTGTGTCCCCCGCTGTGTCCCTCGCTGTGTCCCCCGCTGTGTCCCGCTGTGTCCCCCGCTGTGTCCTTGCTGTGTCCCCGCTGGGTCCCGCTGGGTCCCGCAGTGTCCCCCGCTGAGTCCCGCTGTGTCACCGCTGTGTCCCGCTCTGTCCCCGCTCTATCGACGCTGTGTCCCGCTGTGTCCCCTGCTGTGTCCCGCTTTGTCACCGCTGTGTCCCGCTGTGACCTCGCTGTGTCCCCCGCTGTGTCCCGCTTTGTCACCGCTGTGTCCCGCTGTGTCCTCGCTGTGTCCCCCGCTGTGTCCTGCTTTGTCCCTGCTGTGTACCCCGCTGTGTCCCGCTGTGTCCCCCACTGTGTCCCGCTGTGTCCCCTGCTGTGTCCCCACTGTGTCACGCTGTGTTTCGCTGTGTCCGGCTGTGTCCTCGCTCTGTCTCCCTTAGTGTCCAGCTGTGTCACGCTCTGTCCCTTCTGTGTCCCTCTGTGTCCAGCCCTGTCCCCGCTGTGTGTCCGCTGTGTCCTGCTGTGTACCCTTCTGTGTCCAGCTGTGTCCACTCTGTGTCCCGCTGTGTCCCTTCTCTGTCCCCCGCTGTCCACCACTGTGTCCCCTGGCTGTGTCCCGCAGTGTCCCCGCTGTGTCCTGCTGTGTACTACTGTGTCCCGTGGTGTCCCGCTTTTTTCCCTCTATGTCCCCTGCTGAGTCCCCTCTGTGTCCCCGCTGTGTCCAGCTGTGTCCTCGCTGTGTCCTCCGCTGTCTCCTGCTTTGTCCCACGCTGTGTCCTACTGTGTCCCAATGTGTCCCTGCAGTGTCCCCTGCTGTGTCCCCGCTGTGTCCCGCTGTGTCCCCCGCTGTGTCCCACTGGGTCCCGCTGTGTCCCCAGCTGTGTCCCGCTGTGTCCCCGCAGGTTCACCGCTGTTTCACGCTGTGTCCTGCTGTGTTCCGTGGTGTACCGCTTTGTCCCCCGCTGTGTCCCGCTGTGTCCACTGCTGGGTCCCCTCTGTGTCCCCGCTGTGTCCAGCTGTGTCCTCGCTGTGTCCTCCGCTGTCTCCTGCTTTGTCCCCCGCTGTGTCCTACTGTGTCCCAATGTGTCCCTGCAGTGTCCCCCGCTGTGTCCCCCGCTGTGTCCCGCTGTGTCCCCCTCTGTGTCCCGCTGTGTCCTGCTGTGTCCCTCCTGTGTCCCGCTGTATCCCGCTGTATTCCGTGGTGTCCCGTTTGTCCCCCGCTGTGTCCCCCGCTGAGTCCCCGCTTTGTCCCCGCTGTGACCCGCTGTGTCCAGCTGTGTCCCGCTATGTCCCCCACTGTGTCCCGTTGTGTCCCCAGCTATGTACCCTGCTCTGTCACGCTGTGTCCCCGCTGTACCGACGCTGTGTCCCGCTGGGTCGCGCTGTGTACTCTCTGTGTTCCACACTGTGTCCCGCTGTGTCCCCCGCAGTGTCCTTCGCTGTTTCCCGCTGTGTCCCCCGCTGTGTCCCTGCTGTGCCCCGCTGTGTCCCGCTGTGTACTGCTGTGTCCCCCTCTGAGTCTCGCTGTGTCCCCGCTGTTTCCCAATGTGTCCTCACTGTGTCCCCCGCTGTGTCCCGCTGTGTCCCCCCTGTGTCCCCTGCTGGGTCCCGCTCTGTCCCTCTGTGTCCCCTGCTGTGTCCCCTGCTCTGTCCCACTTTGTCCCCTGCTGTGTCCCTGCTGTGTCCCGCTGTGTCCCCCGCTGATTCCCGCTGTGTCCCAGATATGTCCTGCTGTGTCCTCGCTGTGTCCCCTGCTGTGTCCCCTTTGTCCCTCCTGTGTCCCCCGCTGTGTCCCGCTGTGTCCCCCGCTGTGTCCCGCTCTGTCCCCTGCTGTGTCCCCGCTGTGTCCCGCTGTGTCCTGCTGTGTCCCGCTGTGACCGTGTTGAGTCCCGCTATATCCCCGCTGTGTCCCGCTTTGTCATCGCTGTGTCCCCCGCTGTGTCCCGCTGTGTCCCGCTGTGTCCCCCGCTGGGTCCCACTGTGTCCCCCTCTGTGTCCCGCTGTGTCCCCTGCTGTGTCCCTGCTGTGTCCCGCTGTGTTCCGCTGTGTCACGCTGTTTCCTCGCTGTGTCTCCCACAGAGTCCCGCAGTGTCCTCGCTGTGTCCCTCACTGTGTCCTGCTTTGTCCACTGCTGTGTCCCGCTGTGTACCCCTCTGTGTCCCCCGCTGTGTCCCCCGCTGTGTCCCGCTGTGTCCCGCTTTGTCCCCCGCCCTGTCCCTGCTGTGCTCCGCTGTGTACCGCTGTGTCTCGCTGTGTACTGCAGTGTCCCCCGCTGAGTCCTGCTGTGTCCCCGCTGTGTCCCAATGTGTCCTCGCTGTGTCCCCCGCTGTGTCCCGCTGTGTCCTCCCTGTGTCCCCCACTGTGTCCGCTGGGTCCGTCTGTGTCCCCTGCTGTGTACCCTGCTCTGTCCCACTGTGTCCCCGCTGTGTCCGCTTTGTCATCGCCGTGTCCCCCGCTGTGTCCCGCTGTGCCCCACTGTGTCCTGTTGTGTCCCGCTATGTCCCCCACTGTGTCCCGTTGTGTCCCCAGCTGTGTACCCCGCTGTGTCCCGCTGTGTCCCCGCTCTATCGATGCTGTGTCCCTCGCTGTTTCCCGCTGTGTCCCCCGCTGTGTCCTGCTGTGTCCTCCCTGTGGACCCGCTGTGTCCCACTGTGTCCCCGGTTGTGTCCCGCTGGGTCCCCTGCTGTGTCACTGCTGTGTCCCGCTGTGTTCCACTGTGTCCCACTGTGTCCTTGCTGTGTCTCCCGCAGTGTCCCGCAGTGTCCTCGATGTGTCCCCCGCTGTGTCCTGCTTTGTCCACTGCTGTGTCCCGCTGTGTACCCCTTTGTGTCACCCGCTCTGTCCCTGCTGTGACCCGCTGTGTCCCGCTGTGTCCCGCTGTGTACGGCTGTGTCCCCCGCTGAGTCCCGCTGTGTCCCCGCTGTGTCCCAATGTGTCCTCGCTGTGTCCCCCCCTGTGTCCCGCTGTGTCCCCCCTGTGTCCCCCGCTGTGTCTCATGCTTTATCCCGTCTGTGTCCCACTCTGTCCCGCTGTGTCCCGCTGTGCCCACACTGTGTCCCGTTGTGTCCACAGCTGTATACCCCGCTGTGTCCCGCTGTGTCCCCGCTGTATCGACGCTGTGTCCCACTGGGTCATGCTGTGTCCTCCCTGTGTTCCCCGCTGTGTCCCGCTGTGTCCCCGCTGTGTGCCCGCTGTGTCCCGCTGTGTACTTCGTTGTGTCCAGCTGTGTCACCGCTGTGTCCTCGCTGTGTCCACCACTGTGTCCCACTGTGTCCTCACTGTGTCCCCCTCTGTGTCCCGCTGTGTCCCCCGCTATGTCCCGCTGTGTCCAGCTGTGTCCCGCTCTGTCCCCGCTTTGTGCCCGCTGTGTCCCGCTGTGTACTCCGTTGTGTCCAGCTGTGTCACCGCTGTGTCCCGCTGTGTCCTCTCTTTGTCTCCACTGTCCCCCGCTGTGTCCCCCGCTGTGTCCTGCTGTGTCCCGCTGTGTCCCCCGCTTTGTCCCGCTGTGTCGACGCAGTGTTCCCTCTGTGTCCTGCTGTGTCACACTGTGTCCCATGGTGTCCCGCTTTTTTCCCCGCTGTTTCCCCCTCTGAGTCCCCTTTGTGTCCCCAGTGTGTCCCGCTGTGTCCCGCTGTGTCCTAGCTATGTCCCCCGCTGTGTCCCCGCTGGGTCACAAGCTTGTCCTACTTTGTCCCGCTGTGTCCCGCTATGTTCCCGCAATGTCCCCGCTGTGTCCCGCTGTGTCCCACTGTGTCCTCGCTGTGTCCCCCGCTGTGCCCCGTTGTGTCCCCAGCTGTGTACCCCGCTCTGTCCCGCTGTGTCCCCGTTGTAATGACGCTGTGTCCCGCTGGGTCCCGCTGTGTCCTCGCTGTGTCCCGCTGTGTACCCCTCTGTGTCCGCCGCTGTGTCCCGCTGTGTCCCGATGTGTACTGCTGTGTCCCCCGCTGAGTCCCGCTGTGTCCCCGCTGTGTCCCGCTGTGTCCTACTGTGTCCCGTGGTGTCCCGCTTTTTCCCCTCTATGTCCCCTGCTGAGTCCCCTCTGTGTCCCCGCTTTGTCCAGCTGTGTCCCCGCTTTGTCCTCCGCTGTCTCCCGCTTTGTCCCACGCTGTGTCCTACTGTGTCCCTGCTGTGTCCGGCTGTGTCCCCCGCTGTGTCCCGCTGGGTCCCCGCTGTGTCCCCCGCTGTGTCCTGCTGTGTCCCGCTGGGTCCCCGCTGTGTCCCTGCTGTGTCCGGCTGTGTCCCCCGCTGTGTCCCGCTGGGTCCCGCTGTGTCCCCCACTGTGTCCCGCTGTGTCCCCGCAGGTTCACCGCTGTTTCACGCTGTGTCCTGCTGTGTTCCGTGGTGTCCCGCTTTGTCCCCCGCTGTGTCCCGCTGTGTCCACTGCTGGGTCCCCGCTGGGTCCCGCTGAGTCTCGCTGTTTCCCGCTGTGCCCTCGCATTGTCCCATGCTGTGTTCCGCTGTGTCCTCCCTGTGTCCCCCGCTGTGTCCTGCTGTGTCCCCCGCTGTGCCCCGCAGTGTCCCGCTGTGTCCCGCTGTGTCCTCGCTGTGTCAAACTGTGTCCCCCCTGTTTCCCCGCTGGGTCCTGCTGTGTCCCGCTGTGTCCCGCTGGGTCCCCCGCTTTGTCCCGCTGTGTCCCCGCAGTGTCCCCGCTGTGTCCCACTGTGTCCCACTGTGTCCTGTTGTGTCCCGCTTTGTCCCCCGCTACGTCCACTTCTGAGTCCCCTCTGTGTCCCCGCTGTGTCCCGCTGTGTCCCCCGCTGTGTCCTGCTGTGTCCCCCGCTGTGTCCTGCTGTGTTCCGCTGTGTCCTGCTGGGTCCCGCAGTGCCCCCGCTGTGTCCCCGCTGTGTCCCGCTGTGTCCCTTGCTGTGTCCCCGCAGGTTCACCGCTGTTTCACGCTGTGTCCCGCAGTGTTCCGTGGTGTCCCGCTTTGTCCCCCGCTGTGGCCCCCCCTGAGCCACCTCTGTGTCCCCGCTGTGTCCCGCTGTGTCCTCGCTGTTTCCGCCTCTGTCTCCCGCTCTGTCCACCGCTTTGTCTCACGCTTTGTCCCCGCTGGGTCCCGCTGTGTCCCGCAGTGTCCCCAGCTGTGTCCCGCTGTGTCCCCGCAGTGTCCCCGCTGTGTCCCGCTGTGTCCCACTGTGTCCTGTGGTGTCCCGCTTTGTCCCCCGCTATGTCCACTGCTGAGTCCCCTCTGTGTCCCCGCTGTGTCCCGCTGTGTCCCCCGCTGTGTCCCGCTGTGTCCCCCGCTGTGTCCTGCTGTGTTCCGCTGTGTCCTGCTGGGTCCCGCAGTGCCCCCGCTGTGTCCCTGCTGTGTCCCGCTGTGTCCCGCTGTGTCCCCGCAGGTTCACCGCTGTTTCACGCTGTGTCCCGCTGTGTTCCGTGGTGTCCCGCTTTGTCCCCCGCTGTGGCCCCCCTGAGCCACCTCTGTGTCCCCGCTGTGTCCCGCTGTGGCCTCGCTGTGTCCGCCTATGTCTCCTGCTCTGTCCACTGTTGTGTCTCACGCTTTGTCCCCGCTGGGTCCCGCTGTGTCCCGCACTGTCCCCCACTGTGTCCCCCGCTGAGTCCTCTATGTGTCGCCACTGTGTCCCGCTCTGTTCTCGCTGTGTCCCCTGCTATCTCCCGCTTTGTCCCACGATGTGTCCCGCTGTGTCCCGCTGTGTCCTCGCTGTGTCCCCGGCTGTATCCTGCTGTGTTCCCGCTGTGTCCCAAGCTGTGTCCCGCTGTGTCCCGCTGTGTGCCCCGCTGTGTCCTGCTGGGTGCTGCTGTGTCCCCGCTGTGTCCCCGCTGTGTCCTCGCTCTGTCCCGCTGTGTCTACTGCTGTGTCCCCACTGTGTCCCGCTGTGTCTCGCTGTGTCCCGCTGTGTCCTCGCTGTTTCCCACGCTGTGTTCTGCTGTGTCCTCGCTGTGTCCCCCGCTGTGTCCCGTTGTGTACCCAGCTGTGTACCCCGCTGTGTCCTGCTGTGTCCCCGCTGTATCGACGCTGTGTCCCGCTTGGTCCCGCTGTGTCCTCGCTGTGTTCCCCGCTGTGTCCCGCTCTTTACCCCTCTGTGTCCCCCGCTGTGTCCCGCTGTGTCCCGCTGTGTCCTGCTGTGTCCCCGCTGTGTCCCAATGTGTCCTCGCTGTGTCCCGCGCTGGGTCCCGCTGTGTCCCCCCTGTGTCCCCCGCTGTGTCCCGCTGTGTTCCGATTTGTTTCCTGCTGTGTCCTCTGCTCTGTCCCACTTTGTCCCCCTCTGTGTTCTGCTGTGTCCCGCTGTGTCCCTCCTGTGTCCCCAGCTGTGTCCTGCTGTGTCGTTGCTGTGTCCCCAGCTCTGTCCCGCTGTGTCCACACTGTGTTCCCCGTGTGTCCCGCTGTGAACCCCGCTGTGTCCCGCTGTGTCAAGCTGTGTCCCGCTCTTTCTCCACTGTGTCCCGGTGTGTCCCGCTGTGTCCCTGCTGTGTGCCCGGTGTGTCCCGCTGTGTACCCCGCTTTGTCTAGCTGTGTCACTGATGTGTTCCGCTGTGTACTGCTGTGTCCCCCGCTGAGTCCCGCTGTGTCCCCACTGTGTCCCAATGTGTCCTCGCTGTATCCCCCGCTGTGTCCCGCTGTGTCCCCCCGTGTCCTCCGCTGTGTCCCGCTGATTTCCTCTGTGTCCCCTGCTGTGTCCCCCGCTCTGTCCCACTGTGTCCCCCTCTGTGTCCCGCTGTGTCCCTCTGTGTACTGCAGTGTCCCCCGCTGAGTCCCGCTGTATCCCCGCTGTGTCCCAATGTGTCTTCTCTGTGTCCCCCGCTGTGTCCCCCTCTGTCCCCCGCTGTGTCCGGCTGTGTCCACTGCTGTGTCCACAATGTGTCCCGCTGTTTCCTCCGCTGTGTCCCGCTGTGTCCTCACTGTGTCCCGCTGTGTCCTTGCTGTGTCCACCGTGTGTTCCGCA
>NW_012287609.1:0-2024 GCF_000151885.1 Dipodomys ordii
GTGTACCCCTCTGTGTCCCCCGCTGTGTCCCCCGCTGTGTCCCGCTGTGTCCCGCTTTGTCCCCCGCTGTGTCCCTGCTGTGCTCCGCTGTGTACTGCTGTGTCTCGCTGTGTACTGCTGTGTCCCCCGCTGAGTCCTGCTGTGTCCCCGCTGTGTCCCAATGTGTCCTCGCTGTGTCCCCCGCTGTGTCCCGCTGTGTCCCCCCTGTGTCCCCCGCTGTGTCCCGCTGGGTCCCTCTGTGTCCCCTGCTGTGTACCCTGCTCTGTCCCACTGTGTCCCCCGCTGTGTCCCGCTTTGTCATCTCTGTGTCCCCCGCTGTGTCCCGCTGTGTCCCACTGTGTCCTGTTGTGTCCCGCTATGTCCCCCACTGTGTCCCGTTGTGTCCCCAGCTGTGTACCCTGCTGTGTCCCGCTGTGTCCCCGCTCTATCGATGCTGTGTCCCTCGCTGTTTCCCGCTGTGTCCCCCGCTGTGTCCTGCTGTGTCCTCCCTGTGGCCCCGCTGTGTCCCGCTGTGTCCCCAGTTGTGTCCCGCTGGGTCCCCTGCTTTGTCACTGCTGTGTCCCGCTGTGTTCCACTGTGTCCCGCTGTGTCCTTGCTGTGTCTCCCGCAGTGTCCCGCAGTCATCCTCGCTGTGTCCCCCGCTGTGTCCTGCTTTGTCCACTGCTGTGTCCCGCTGTGTACCCCTTTGTGTCACCCGCTCTGTCCCTGCTGTGACCCGCTGTGTCCCGCTGTGTCCCACTGTGTACTGCTGTGTCCCCCGCTGAGTCCCGCTGTGTCCCCGCTGTGTCCCAATGTGTCCTCGCTGTGTCCCCCCCTGTGTCCCGCTGTGTCCCCCTGTGTCCCCCGCTGTGTCTCACGCTTTATCCCGTCTGTGTCCCACTCTGTCCCGCTGTGTCCCGCTGTGCCCACACTGTGTCCCGTTGTGTCCACAGCTGTGTACCCCGCTGTGTCCCGCTGTGTCCCCGCTGTATCGACGCTGTGTCCCACTGGGTCATGCTGTGTCCTCCCTGTGTTCCCCGCTGTGTCCCCCTGTGTCCCCCGCTGTGTCTCACGCTTTATCCCGTCTGTGTCCCACTCTGTCCCGCTGTGTCCCGCTGTGCCCACACTGTGTCCCGTTGTGTCCACAGCTGTGTACCCCGCTGTGTCCCGCTGTGTCCCCGCTGTATCGACGCTGTGTCCCACTGGGTCATGCTGTGTCCTCCCTGTGTTCCCCGCTGTGTCCCGCTGTGTCCCCGCTGTGTGCCCGCTGTGTCCCGCTGTGTACTTCGTTGTGTCCAGCTGTGTCACCGCTCTGTCCTCGCTGTGTCCAACGCTGTGTCCCACTGTGTCCTCACTGTGTCCCCCTCTGTGTCCTGCTGTGTCCCCCGCTATGTCCCGCTGTGTCCAGCTGTGTCCCGCTCTGTCCCCGCTTTGTGCCCGCTGTGTCCCGCTGTGTACTCCGTTGTGTCCAGCTGTGTCCCCGCTGTGTCCCGCTGTGTCCCCCGCTGATTCCCGCTGTGTCCCAGATGTGTCCCGCTGTGTCCTCGCTGTGTCCCCTGCTGTGTCCCCTTTGTCCCTCCTGTGTCCCCCGCTGTGTCCCGCTGTATCCCCCGCTGTGTCCCGCTCTGTCCCCTGCTGTGTCCCCGCTGTGTCCCGCTGTGCCCTGCTGTGTCCCGCTGTGACCGTGTTGAGTCCCGCAATATCCCCGCTGTGTCCCGCTTTGTCATCGCTGTGTCCCCCGCTGTGTCCCGCTGTGTCCCGCTGTGTCCCCCGCTGGGTCCCACTGTGTCCCCCTCTGTGTCCCGCTGTGTCCCATGCTGTGTCCCGCTGGGTTCCGCTGTGTCACGCTGTGTCCTCGCTGTGTCTCCCGCAGAGTCCCGCAGTGTCCTCGCTGTGTCCCTCACTGTGTCCTGCTTTGTCCACTGCTGTGTCCCGCTGTGTACCCCTCTGTGTCCCCCGCTGTGTCCCCCGCTGTGTCCCGCTGTGTCCCGCTTTGTCCACCGCTGTGTCCCTGCTGTGCTCCGCTGTGTACCGCTGTGTCTCGC
>NW_012287610.1:0-4967 GCF_000151885.1 Dipodomys ordii
TCATGTCCCGCTGTGTCCTCGCTGTGTTCCCCGCTGTGTCCCGCTGTGTCCCCCGCTGTGTCCTCGCTGTGTCCCCCGCTGTGTCCTGCTGTGTCCTCGCTGTGTCCCCCGCTGGGTCCCGGTGGGTCCTGCTGTGTCCTCGCTGTGTCCACCGCTGTGTCCCGTTGTGTCCCCAGCTGTGTCCCCCGCTATGTCCCGATGTGTCTACTGCTGTGTCCATGCTATGTCTTGCTGTGTCGCGCTGTGTCCCCCGCTGTGTCTGCTGCTGTGTCCTGCTGCTTTCCTCGCTGTGTCACCAATGTGTCCCGCTGTGTCCCCTGCTGTGTCCCGCTGAGTCCCGCTGTGTCCCCGCTTTGTCTCGCTGTGTCCCCGCTGTGTGCCCGCTGTGTCCCACTGTGTACCCCGCTGGGTCCAGCTGTGTCACCGCGGTGTCCCGCTGTGGCCCTTCTCTGTCTGTGCTGTGTCCTGCTTTGTCCCCCGTTTTGTTCCGCTGTGTCTCGCTGTGTCCCACACTCTGTCCCTCACTGTGTCCCGCAGTGTCCCCGCAGGTTCACCGCTGTTTCACGCTGTGTCCTGCTGTGTTCCGTGGTGTCCCGCTTTGTCCCCCGCTGTGTCCCACTGTGTCCACTGCTGGGTCCCCGCTGGGTCCTGCTGTGTCTCGTTGTTTCCCGCTGTGTCCTCCCAGTGTCCCCCGCTGTGTCCCGCTGTGTCCCCCGCTGTGCCCCGCAGTGTCCCGCTGTGTCCCGCTGTGTCCTTGCTGTGTCCCACTCTGTCCCCCCTGTTTCCCTGCTGGGTCCTGCTGTGTCCCGCTGTGTCCCGCTGTGTCCCCAGCTGTGTACCCCGCTGTGTCCCGCTGTGTCCCCGCTGTATCGACGCTGTGTCCCGCTTGGTCCCGCTGTGTCCTCGCAGTGTTCCCCGCTGTGTCCCGCTGTTTACCCCTCTGTGTCCCCCGCTGTGTCCCGCTGTGTACTGCTGTGTCCCCCGCTGAGTCCCGCTGTGTCCCCGCTGTGTCCCAATATGTCCGCGCTGTGTCTCCTGCTGTGTCCCGCTGTGTCCCCCCTGTTTCCCCCGCTGTGTCCCCACTGTGTCACGCTGTGTTTCGTTGTGTCCGGCTGTGTCCTCGCTCTGTCTCCCTCAATGTCCAACTGTGTCCTCCCTGTGTCCCCCGCTGTGTCCCGCTGAGTCCCCTGCTGTGTCCCGCTGTGTCCCGCTGTGTCACGCTCTGTCCCCTCTGTGTCCCTCTGAGTCCAGCTCTGTCCCTGTTGTGAGTCTGCTGTGCCCCGCTGTGTACCCTTCTGTGTCCAGCTGTGTCCCCTCTGTGTCCCGCTGTGTCCCTTCTCTTTCCCCCGCTGTCCACCGCTGTGTCCCCCGGCTGTGTCCCGCAGTGTCCCTGCTGTGTCCCCCGCTGTGACCCGCTGTGTCCCGCTGTGTCCCACTGTGTCCCTGCTGTGTCCCAATGCGTCCTCGCTCTGTCCCGCGCTGGGTCCCGCTGTGTCCCCGCTGTGTCCCCCGCTGTGTCCCGCTATGTCCGGCTGTTTCCCCCTCTGTGTCCCCCGCTGTGTCCCCCGCAGTTTCAGCGCTGTGTCCCACTGTGTCCCGCTGTGTCCCGCTGTGCCCCCACTGTGTCCCGTTGTGTTCACAGCTGTGTACCACGCTGTGTAACGTTGTGTCCCGGCTGTATCGACGCTGTGTCCCGCTGTGTCCACTGCTGGGACCCGGCTGTGTCCCGCTGTGTCCCGCTGTGTCCTCACTGTGTCCCACTCTGTGTTCCGTTGTGTCCTCGCTGTGTCCCCCGCTGTGTCCCGCTGTGTCCCCCGCTGTGCCCTGCAGTGTCCCGCTCTGTCCCGCTGTGTCCTCGCTGTGTCCCGCTGTGTCCCGCTGTGTCCCCCACTGTTTCCCCTGCTGTGTCCGGCTGTGTCCCCCACTGTGTCCCAATCTGTCCCCCTCTGTGTCCCGCTGTGTCCCCCGCTGTGTCCCACAGTGTCCCCGCAGTGTCACTGCTGTTTTCTGCTGTGTCCCACTGTGTTCCGTGGTGTCCCTCTTTGTATCCCGCTGTGTCCCCCGCTGTGTCCCGCTGTGTCCGACTGTGTCCCGCTCTGTCCCCGGTGTGTCCCGCTGTGTCCCGCTGTGTCCCACTGCGTCCCGCTGTGTCCCGCTGTGCCCCCACTGTGTCCCCTTGTGTCCACAGCTTTGTACCCCGCTGTGTCCCGCTGTGTCCCCGCTGTATCGACGCTGTGTCCCGCTTGGTCCCGCTGTGTCCTCGCTGTGTTCCCCGCTGTGTCCAGCTGTTTCCCCCACTTTGTCCCCCACTGTGTCCTCGCTGTGTCCCCCGCTGTGTCCCTCTGTGTCCCGCTGTGTCCTCGCTGTGTCCCCCTCTGTGTCCCGCTGTGTCCCCCGCCGTGTCCCGCTGTGTCCCGCTGTGTCCTGCTGCGTCCCCGCTGTGTCCCGCTTTGTCCCGCTTTGTCCCCCACTGTGTCCCGCAGTGACCCCGCTGTGTCCCGCTGTGTCCCACTGTGTCCCGTGGTGTCCCGCTTTGTCCCCCGCTGTGTCCCCGGCTGAGTCTCGCTGTGTCCCCACTGTGTCCTCTCTGTGTCCCCCGCTGTGTCCTGCTCTGTTCCCCACTGTGTCTCCCGTTTTGTCCCCGCTGTGCCCCGCTGTGTCCCGCTGTGTCCCGCTGTGTCCCCCACTGTGTCCCGTTGTGTCAACAGCTGTGTACCCCGCTGTGTCCTTGCTGTATCGACGCTGTGTCTCGCTGGGTCCTGCTGTGTCTCTCTCTGTGTTCCCCACTGTGTCCCGCTGTGTGCCCCGCTGTGTCACTCGCTGTGTCCCCCGCTGTGTCACGCTGTGTCCCGCTGTGTCCCCCGCTGTGTCCTTGCTGTGTCCCCGCTGTGTCCCGCTGGGTCCCGCAGTGTCCCCCGCTGAGTCCCGTTGTGTCACCGCTGTGTCCCGCTGGGTCCCCGCTCTATCGACGCTGTGTCCCGCTGGGTCCCGCTGTGTCCTCTCTTTGTTCCCCGCTGTGTCCCGTTGTGTACCCCGCTGTGTCTCTCGCTGTGTCCCGCTGTGTCCCCGGCTGTGTCCGGCTGTGTCCCGCTGTGTCCCCCGCTGTGTCCCGCTTTGTCCTTGCTGTGAACCCCGCTGTTTCCCTCTGTGTCCCCGGCTGTGTCCCGCTGTGTCCCCTGCTGTGTCCCCACTGTGTCACGCTGTGTTTCGCTGTGTCCGGCTGTGTCCTCGCTCTATCTCCCTCAGTGTCCAGCTGTGTCCTCCCTGTGTCCCCCGCGGTGTCCCGCTGAGTCCCCTGCTGTGTCCCGCTGTGTCCCGCTGTGTCACACTCTGTCCCCTCTGTGTCCCTCTGTGTCCAGCTCTGTCCCTGTTGTGAGTCTGCTGTGCCCCGCTGTGTACCCTTCTGTGTCCAGCTGTGTCCCCTCTGTGTCCCGCTGTGTCCCTTCTCTTTCCCCCGCTGTCCACCGCTGTGTCCCCCGGCTGTGTCCCGCAGTGTCCCCGCTGTGTCCCGCTGTGTCCTACTGTGTCCCGTGGTGTCCCGCTTTTTCCCCTCTATGTCCCCTGCTGAGTCCCCTCTGTGTCCCCGCTGTGTCCAGCTGTGTCCTCGCTGTGTCCTCCGCTGTCTCCCGCTTTGTCCCACGCTGTGTCCTACTGTGTCCCACTGTGTCCCTGCTGTGTCCCTGGCTGTGTCCCGCTGTGTCCCCCGCTGTGTCTTGCTGGGTCCCGCTGTGTCCCCGCTGTGTCCCTGCTGTGTCCGGCTGTGTCCCCCGCTGGGTCCCGCTGGGTCCCGCTGGGTCCCCCGCTGTGTACCGCTGTGTCCCCGCAGGTTCACCGCTATTTCACGCTGTGTCCTGCTGTGTTCCGTGGGGTCCTGCTTTGTCCCCCGCTGTGTCCCGCTGTGTCCACTGCTGGGACCCCGCTGGGTCCCGCTGTGTCCCCCGCTGTGCCCCGCAGTGTCCCGTTGTATCCCGCTGTGTCCTCGCTGTGTCCCACTGTGTCCCCCCTGTTTCCCCGCTGGGTCCTGCTGTGTCCCGCTGTGTCCCGCTGGGTCCCCCGCTTTTTCCCGCTGTGTCCCCGCAGTGTCCCCGCTGTGTCCCGCTGTGTCCCACTGTGTCATGTGGTATCCCTCTTTGTCCCCCACTATGTCCACTGCTGAGTCCCCTCTGTGTCCCCGCTGTGTCCCGCTGTGTCCCCCGCTGTGTCCCGCTGTGTCCCCCGCTGTGTCCCTCGTTGTGTCCCCCTCTGTGTCTCTCTGTGTCCCGCTGTGTCATCCGCTGTGTCCTTGTTGTGTCCCTGCTGGGACCCGCTGTGTCACCGCTGTGTCCCACTGTGTCCCCGCTCTATAGACGGTGTGTCCCGCTGTGTCCCCCGCTGTGTCCCGCTGGGTCCCGCTGTGTCCCCCGCTGTCTCCCGCTCTGTACCCCGCTGTGTCTCAAGCTTTGTCCCCGCTGTGTCCCGCTGTGTCCCCCACTGTGTCCCGTTGTGTCAACAGCTGTGTACCCCGCTGTGTCCCGCTGTGTCCCCGCTGTATCGTCGCTGTGTCCCGCTGGGTCCTGCTGTGTCTCTCTCTGTGTTCCCCACTGTGTCCCGCTGTGTCTCCCGCTGTGTCCCTCGCTGTGTCCCCCGCTGTGTCCCGATGTGTCCCGCTGTGTCCCCCGCTGTGTCCTTGCTGTGTCCCCGCTGTGTCCCGCTGGGTCCCACAGTGTCCCCTGCTGAGCCCGGTTGTGTCACCGCTGTGTCCCGCTGTGTCCCCGCTCTATCGACGCTGTGTCCTGCTGGGTCCCGCTGTGTCCTCTTTGTTCCCCGCTGTGTCCCGCTGTGTCCCCCGCTGTGTCCCGCTTTGTGCCTGATGTGTACCCCGCTGTGTCCCTCTGTGTCCCCTGCTGTGTCCCGCTGTGTCCCCTGCTCTGTCCCCACTGTATCACGCTGTGTTTCGCTGTGTCCGGCTGTGTCCTCGCTCTGTCTCC
>NW_012287611.1:0-2902 GCF_000151885.1 Dipodomys ordii
TCACCCCCGCTGTGTCCGCTTTGTCATCGCTGTGTTCCCTGCTCTGTCCCACTGTGTCCCCCGCTGTGTCCCGCTTTGTCATCGCTGTGTCCCCTGCTGTGTCCCGCTGTGTCCCACTGTGTCCTGTTGTGTCCCGCTATGTCCCACACTGTGTCCCGTTGTGTCCCCAGCTGTGTACCCCGCTGTGTCCCGCTGTGTCCCCGCTCTATCGATGCTGTGTCCCTCGCTGTTTCCCGCTGTGTCCCCCGCTGTGTCCTGCTGTGTCCTCCCTGTGGCCCCGCTGTGTCCCGCTGTGTCCCCGGTTGTGTCCCGCTGGGTCCCCTGCTGTGTCACTGCTGTGTCCCGCTGTGTTCCACTGTGTCCCGCTGTGTCCTTGCTGTGTCTCCCGCAGTGTCCCGCAGTGTCCTCGCTGTGTCCCCCGCTGTGTCCTGCTTTGTCCACTGCTGTGTCCCGCTGTGTACCCCTTTGTGTCACCCGCTCTGTCCCTGCTGTGACCCGCTGTGTCCCGCTGTGTCCCACTGTGTACTGCTGTGTCCCCCGCTGAGTCCCGCTGTGTCCCCGCTGTGTCCCAATGTGTCCTCGCTGTGTCCCCCCCTGTGTCCCGCTGTGTCCCCCTGTGTCCCCCACTGTGTCTCACGCTTTATCCCGTCTGTGTCCCACTCTGTCCCGCTGTGTCCCGCTGTGTCCACACTGTGTCCCGTTGTGTCCACAGCTGTGTACCCCGCTGTGTCCCGCTGTGTCCCCGCTGTATCGACGCTGTGTCCCACTGGGTCATGCTGTGTCCTCCCTGTGTTCCCCGCTGTGTCCCGCTGTGTCCCCGCTGTGTGCCCGCTGTGTCCCGCTGTGTACTTCGTTGTGTCCAGCTGTGTCACCGCTGTGTCCTCGCTGTGTCCAACGCTGTGTCCCACTTTGTCCTCACTGTGTCCCCCTCTGTGTCCCGCTGTGTCACCCGCTATGTCCCGCTGTGTCCAGCTGTGTCCCGCTCTGTCCCCGCTTTGTGCCCGCTGTGTCCCGCTGTGTACTCCGTTGTGTCCAGCTGTGTCCCCGCTGTGTCCCGCTGTGTCCCCCGCTGATTCCCGCTGTGTCCCAGATGTTTCCCGCTGTGTCCTCGCTGTGTCCCCTGCTGTGTCCACTTTGTCCCTCCTGTGTCCCCCGCTGTGTCCCGCTGTGTCCCCCGCTCTGTCCCGCTCTGTCCCCTGCTGTGTCCCCGCTGTGTCCCGCTGTGTCCTGCTGTGTCCCGCTGTGACCGTGTTGAGTCCCGCTATATCCCCGCTGTGTCCCGCTTTGTCATCGCTGTGTCCCCCGCTGTGTCCCGCTGTGTCCCGCTGTGTCCCCCGCTGGGTCCCACTGTGTCCCCCTCTGTGTCCCGCTGTGTCCCCTGCTGTGTCCCTGCTGTGTCCCGCTGGGTTCCGCTGTGTCACGCTGTGTCCTCGCTGTGTCTCCCGCAGAGTCCCGCAGTGTCCTCGCTGTGTCCCTCACTGTGTCCTGCTTTGTCCACTGCTGTGTCCCGCTGTGTACCCCTCTGTGTCCTCCGCTGTGTCCCCCGCTGTGTCCCGCTGTGTCCCGCTTTGTCCCCCGCTGTGTCCCTGCTGTGCTCCGCTGTGTACCGCTGTGTCTCGCTGTGTACTGCTGTGTCCCCCGCTGAGTCCTGCTGTGTCCCCGCTGTGTCCCAATGTGTCCCGCTGTGTGCCCCGCTGTGTCCCACTATGTTCCCGCAGTGTCCCCGCTGTGTCCCCGCTGTGTCCCCGCTGTGTCCTCGCTGTGTTCCCCGCTGTGTCCCGCTGTGTCCCCCACTGTGTCCCGCTGTGTCTACTGCTGTGTCCCCACTGTGTCCCCCTGTGTCTCGCTGTGTCCCGCTGTGTCCTCACTGTTTCCCACGCTGTGTCCTGTTGTGTCCCGCTATATCCCACACTGTGTCCCGTTGTGTCCCCAGCTGTGTACCCCGGTTTGTCCCACTGTGTCCCCGCTCTATCGATGCTGTGTCCCTCGCTGTTTCTCACTGTGTCCCCCGCTGTGTCCTGCTGTGTCCTCCCTGTGGCCCCGCTGTGTCCCGCTGTGTCCCCGGTTGTGTCCCACTGGGTCCCCTGCTGTGTCACTGCTGTGTCCCGCTGTGTTCCACTGTGTCCCGCTGTGTCCTTGCTGTGTCTCCCGCAGTGTCCCGCAGTGTCCTCGCTGTGTCCCCCGCTGTGTCCTGCTTTGTCCACTGCTGTGTCCCGCTGTGTACCCCTTTGTGTCACCCGCTCTGTCCCTGCTGTGACCCGCTGTGTCCCGCTGTGTCCCACTGTGTACTGCTGTGTCCCCCGCTGAGTCCCGCTGTGTCCCCGCTGTGTCCCAATGTGTCCTCGCTGTGTCCCCCCCTGTGTCCCGCTGTGTCCCCCTGTGTCCCCCGCTGTGTCTCACGCTTTATCCCGTCTGTGTCCCACTCTGTCCCGCTGTGTCCCGCTGTGCCCACACTGTGTCCCGTTGTGTCCACAGCTGTGTACCCCGCTGTGTCCCGCTGTGTCCCCGCTGTATCGACGCTGTGTCCCACTGGGTCATGCTGTGTCCTCCCTGTGTTCCCCGCTGTGTCCCCCTGTGTCCCCCGCTGTGTCTCACGCTTTATCCCGTCTGTGTCCCACTCTGTCCCGCTGTGTCCCGCTGTGCCCACACTGTGTCCCGTTGTGTCCACAGCTGTGTACCCCGCTGTGTCCCGCTGTGTCCCCGCTGTATCGACGCTGTGTCCCACTGGGTCATGCTGTGTCCTCCCTGTGTTCCCCGCTGTGTCCCGCTGTGTCCCCGCTGTGTGCCCGCTGTGTCCCGCTGTGTACTTCGTTGTGTCCAGCTGTGTCACCGCTCTGTCCTCGCTGTGTCCAACGCTGTGTCCCACTGTGTCCTCACTGTGTCCCCCTCTGTGTCCTGCTGT
>NW_012287612.1:0-9235 GCF_000151885.1 Dipodomys ordii
TCGCTGTGTCCTCCGCTGTCTCCCGCTTTGTCCCACGCTGTGTCCTACTGTGTCGCTGCTGTGTCCGGCTGTGTCCCCCGCTGTGTCCCGCTGTGTCCCGCTGTGTCCCCCGCTGTGTCCTGCTGGGTCCCGCTGTGTCCCCGATGTGTCCCTGCTGTGTCCGGCTGTGTCCACCGCTGTGTCCCGCTGGGTCCCGCTGGGTCCCCCGCTGTGTACCGCTGTGTCCCCGCAGGTTCACAGCTGTTTCACGCTGTGTTTTGCTGTGTTCCGTCTTGTCCCGCTTTGTCCCCCGCTGTGTCCCGCTGTGTCCACTGCTGGGTCCCCGCTGGGTCCCGCTGTGTCTCGCTGTTTCCCGCTGTGTCCTCGCATTGTCCCATGCTGTGTTCCGCTGTGTCCCCCGCTGTGTCCTGCTGTGTCCCCCGCTGTGCCCCGCAGTGTCCCGCTGTGTCCCGCTGTGTCCTCGCTGTGTCAAACTGTGTCCCCCCTGTTTCCCCGCTGGGTCCTGCTGTGTCCCGCTTTGTCCCCGCAGTGTCCCCGCTGTGTCCCCACAGTGTCCCCGCTGTGTCCCGCTGTGTCCCACTGTGTCCTGTGGTGTCCCGCTTTGTCCCCCGCTATGTCCACTGCTGAGTCCCCTCTGTGTCCTCGCTGTGTCGCGCTGTGTTCCACGCTGTGTCCCGCTGTGTCCCCCGCTGTGTCCTGCTGTGTCGCGCTGTGTCCTGCTGGGTCCCGCAGTGTCCCCGCTGTGTCCCCGCTGTGTCCCGCTGTGTCCCCCGCTGTGTCCCCGCAGGTTCACTGCTGTTTCACGCTGTGTCCCGCAGTGTTCCGTGGTGTCCCGCTTTGTCCCCCGCTGTGGCCCCCCTGAGCCACCTCTGTGTCCCCGCTGTGTCCCGCTGTGTCCTCGCTGTGTCTGCCTCTGTCTCCTGCTCTGTCCACCGCTGTGTCTCACGCTTTGTCCCCGCTGAGTCCCACTGTGTCCCGCAGTGTCCCCAGCTGTGTCCCGCTGTGTCACCACTGTGTCCCGCTTTGTCCTCGCTGTGTCCCCCGCTTTGTCCCGCTTTGTCCCTGCTGTGTACCCCGCTGTGTCCCTCTGTGTCCCCCGCTGTGTCTCGCTGTGTCCCCTGCTGTGTCCCCACTGTGTCACGCTGTGTTTCGCTGTGTCCGGCTGTGTCCTCGCTCTGTCTCCCTCAGTGTCCAGCTGTGTCCTCCCTGTGTCCCCCGCTGTGTCCCGCTGAGTCCCCTGCTGTGTCCCGCTGTGTCCCGCTGTGTCACGCTCTGTCCCCTCTGTGTCCCTCTGTGTCCAGCTCTGACCCTGTTGTGAGTCCGCTGTGCCCCGCTGTGTACCCTTCTGTGTCCAGCTGTGTCCCCTCTGTGTCCCGCTGTGTCCCTTCTCTTTCTCCCGCTGTCCACCGCTGAGTCCCCCGGCTGTGTCCCGCAGTGTCCCCGCTGTGTCCCGCTGTGTCCTACTGTGTCCCGTGGTGTCCCGCTTTTTCCCCTCTATGTCCCCTCCTGAGTCCCCTCTGTGTCCCCGCTGTGTCCAGCTGTGTCCTCGCTGTGTCCTCCGCTGTCTCCCGATTTGTCCCACGCTGTGTCCTACTGTGTCCCACTGTGTCCCTGCTGTGTCCCCCGCTGTGTCCCGCTGTGTCCCGCTGTGTCCCCCCTGTGTCCCTGCTGTGTCCGGCTGTGTCCCCCGCTGTGTCCCGATGGGTCCGGCTGTGTCCCCCGCTGTGTCCCACTGTGTCCCCGCAGGTTCACCGCTGTTTCACGCTGTGTCCTGCTGTTTTGCGTGGTGTCCCGCTTTGTTCCCCGCTGTGTCCCGCTGTGTCCACTGCTGAGTCCCCGCTGAGTCAGGCTGTGTCTCGCTGCTTCCCGCGATGACCTCACTTTGTCCCATGCTTTGTTCCGCTGTGTCCTCCCTTTGTCCCCCGCTGTGTCCCGCTGTGTCCCCCGCTTTGTCCCGCTGTGTCCCCGCAGTGTCCCCGCTGTGTCCCGCTGTGTCCCACTGTGTCCTGTGGTGTCCCGATTTGTCCCCCGCTATGTCCCCTGCTGAGTCCCCTCTGTGTCCCCGCTGTGTCCTGCTGTGTCCCCCGCTGTGTCCCGCTGTGTCCCCCGCTGTGTCCTGCTGTGTCCCGCTGTGTCCTGCTGGGTCCCGCAGTGTCCCCGCTGTGTCCCCGCTGTGTCCCGCTGTGTTCCCCGCTGTGTCCCTGCAGGTTCACCGCTGTTTCACGCTGTGTCCCGCTGTGTTCCGTGGTGTCCCGCTTTGTCCCCCGCTGTGGCCCCCCTGAGCCACCTCTGTGTCCCCGCTGTGTCCCGCTGTGTCCTCGCTGTGTCCGCCTCTGTCTCCTGCTCTGTCCACCGCTGTGTCTCACGCTTTGTCCCCGCTGGGTCCCACTGTGTCCCGCTCTGTCCCCCACTGTGTCCCCTGCTGAGTCCTATATGTGTCGCCACTGTGTCCTGCTGTGTCCTCGCTGTGTCCCCTGCCATCTTCTGCTTTGTTCCATGCTGTGTCCCGCTGTGTCCCGCTGTGTCCTCGCTGTGTCCCCGGCTGTGTCCTGCTGTGTTCCCGCTGTGTCCCAAGCTGTGTCCCGCTGTGTCCCGCTGTGTGTCCCGCTGTGTCCTGCTGGGTGCCGCTGTGTCCCCGCTGTTTCCCCGCTTTGTCCTCGCTGTGTCCCGCTGTGTCTATTGCTGTGTCCCCACTGTGTCCCGCTGTGTCTCGCTGTGTCCCGCTGTGTCCTCGTTGTTTCCCACGCTGTGTTCTGCTGTGTCCTCACTGTGTCCCCCGCTGAGTCCCGTTGTGTACCCAGCTGTGTACCCCGCTGTGTCCCGCTGTGTCCCCGCTGTATCGACGCTGTGTCCCGCTTGGTCCCGCTGTGTCCTCGCTGTGTTCCCCGCTGTGTCCCGCTGTTTACCCCTCTGTGTCCCCCGCTGTGTCCCGCTGTGTCCTGCTGTGTACTGCTGTGTCCCCCGCTGAGTCCCGCTGTATCCCCGCTGTGTCCCAATGTGTCCTCGCTGTGTCCCGCACTGGGTCCCGCTGTGTCCCCGCTGTGTCCCAATGTGTCCTCGCTGTTTCCCACGCTGTGTTCTGCTGTGTCCTCGTTGTGTCCCCCGTTGTGTCCCGCTGTGTCCCCGCTGTATCGACGCTGTGTCCCGCTTGGTCCCGCTGTGTCCCCCCTGTTTCCCCCGCTGTGTCCCACTGTGTCCCGCTGTCTCCCCCGCTGTGTCCCTATGTGTCCCATGCTTTGTCCCCCTGTGTCCCCGCAGTTTCCCCGCTGTGTCCCGCAGTTTCCCACTGTGTTCTGTGGTGTCCCGCTTTGTCCCCCGCTGTGTCCCCTGGTGAGTCGCCGCTGTGTCCCCGCTTTGTCCCGCTGAGTCCTCCATGTGTCCCCCGCTGTGTTCCACTGTGTCCCCCGCTGTGTCCCGCTGTGTCCACTGCTGGGTCCCGGCTGTATCCCGCTGTGTCCTCACTGTGTCCAACTCTGTGTTCCGCTGTGTCCTCACTGTGTCCCCCGCTGTGTCCCGCTGTGTCGCCCGCTGTGCCCTGCAGTGTCCCGCTCTGTCCCGCTGTGTCCTCGCTGTGTCCCGCTGTGTCCCCGCTGTGTCCCCGCTGTCTCCAGCTCTGTCCCCTGCTGTGTCTCACGCTTTGTCCCCGCTGTGTCCCACTGCGTCCCGCTGTGTCCCGCTGTGCCCCCACTGTGTCCCGTTGTGTCCACAGCTTTGTACCATGCTGTGTAACGCTGTGTCTCCACTGTATCGACGCTGTGTCCCGCTGGGTCCCACTGTGTCCTCGCTGTGTTCCCCGCTGTGTCCAGCTGTTTCCCCCACTGTGTCCCCCTCTGTGACCTGCTGTGTCCCCTGCCGTTTCCCCCTGTGTCTCGCTGCGTCCCCGCTGTGTCCCGCTGTGTCCCGCTTTGTCCCCCACTGTGTCCCGCAGTGACCCCGCTGTGTCCCGCTGTGTCTCCGCTGTATCGACGCTGTGTACCGCTGGGTCCTGCTGTGTCCTCTCTGTGTTCCCCACTGTGTCCGACTGTGTCCCCCGCTGTGTCCCTCGCTGTGTCCCCCGCTGTGTCCCGCTGTGTCCCGCTGTGTCCCCCGCTGTGTCCTTGCTGTGTCCCCGCTGGGTCCCGCTGGGTCCCGCAGTGTGCCCCGTTGAGTCCCGCTGTGTCACCGCTGTGTCCCGCTCTGTCCCCGCTCTATCGCCGCTCTATCGACGCTGTGTCCCGCTGTGTCCCACTGTGTCCCCCGCTGTGTCCCGCTTTGTCACCGCTGTGTCCTCGCTGTGTCCCCCGCTGTGTCCCGCTTTGTCACCGCTGTGTCCCGCTGTGTCCTCGCTGTGTCCCCCGCTGTGTCCCGCTTTGTCCCCGCTGTGTCCCGCTGTGTCCCGTTGTGTCCCCCGCTGTGTCCCGCTGTGTCCCCTGCTGTGTCCCCACTGTGTCACGCTGTGTTTCGCTGTGTCCGGCTGTGTCCTCGCTCTGTCTCCCTCAGTGTCCAGCTGTGTCACGCTCTGTCCCTTCTGTGTCCCTCTGTGTCCAGCTCTGTCCCCGCTGTGTGTCCGCTGTGTGTCCGCTGTGTCCCGCTGTGTACCCTTCTCTGTCCAGCTGTGTCCCCTCTGTGTCGCGCTGTGTCCCTTCTCTGTCCCCCGCTGTCCACCGCTGTGTCCCCTGGCTGTGTCCCGCAGTGTCCCTGCTGTGTCCCGCTGTGTCCTACTGTGACCCGTGGTGTCCCGCTTTTTTCCCTCTATGTCCCCTGCTGAGTCCCCTCTGTGTCCCCGCTGTGTCCAGCGGTGTCCACGCTGTGTCCTCCGCTGTCTCCTGCTTTGTCCCACGCTGTGTCCTACTGTGTCCCAATGTGTCCCTGCAGTGTCCCCCGCTGTGTCCCGCTGTGTCCCGCTGTGTCCCCCGCTGTGTCCTGCTGGGTCCCGCTGTGTCCCCGATGTGTCTCCGCTGTGTCCCCTGTGTCCCCCGCTGTGTCCCGCTTTGTCCCCCGCTGTGTCCCGCTGTGTCCCCCGCTTTGTCCCGCTGTGCCTTTCTGTGTCCCGCTGTGTCCCGCTGTGTCCCCCGCTTTGTCCCGCTGTGTCGACGCAGTGTTCCCTCTGTGTCCTGCTGTGTCACACTGTGTCCCATGGTGTCCCGCTTTTTCCCCCGCTGTTTCCCCCGCTGAGTCCCCTTTGTGTCCCCATTGTGTCCCGCTGTATCCCCGCTGTGTCCCAAGCTGTGTCCCGCTGTGTCCCGCTGTGTACCCCGCTGTGTCCCGCTATGTTCCCGCAGTGTTCCCGCTGTGTCCTGCTGTGTCCCACTGTGTCCTCGCTGTGTCCCCCGCTGTGTCCCGTTGTGTCCCCAGCTGTGTACCCCGCTGTGTACCGCTGTGTCCCCGCTGTTTCGATGCTGTGTCTTGCTGTGTCCCACTGTGTCCTCGCTGTGTCCCCCACTGTGTTCTGCTGTGTCACCCGCTGTGTCCCGCTGTGTCCCGCTGTGTCCCCGAAGGGTCACCGCTGTTTCGCGCTGTGTGTGCTGTGTTGTGTGGTGTCCCGCTTTGTCCCCCGCTGTGTCCCCAACTGAATCCCCGCTGTGTCCCCGCTGTGTCCTGCTGTGTCCCGCTGTGTCCCCCGCTGTGTCCTGCTGGGTCCCGCTGTGTCCCCCGCTGTGTCCCCGCTGTGTCCCGCTGTGTCCCCCGCTGTGTCCCGCTGTGTCCCGCTGTGTCCCCTGCTGTGTACCGCTGTGTCCCCTGCTGTGTCCTGCTGTGTCCACTGCTGTGACCCCGTTGTGCCTTGCTGTGTCCCCCACTGTCCCCCGCTGTGTCCCGCTGTGTCCCAAAGTGTCCCCAGCTGTGTCCCGCTGTGTCACCGCTGTGTCCCACTGTGTCCTCGCTGTGTCCCCCGCTGTGTCCCGCTTTGTCCTTGCTGTGTACCCCGCTGTGTTCCTCTGTGTCGCCGGCTGTGTCCCGCTGTGTCCCCTGCTGTGTCCCCACTGTGTCACGCTGTGTTTCGCTGTGTCCGGCTGTGTCCTCGCTCTGTCTCATTCAGTGTCCAGCTGTGTCCTCCCTGTGTCCCACGCTGTGTCCCGCTGAGTCCCCTGCTGTGTCCCGCTGTTTCCCGCTGTGTCCCGCTCCGTCCCATCTGTGTCCCTCTGTGTCCAGTTCTATCCCCGTTGTGTGTCCGCTGTGCCCCGCTGTGTACCCTTCTGTGTCCAGCTGTGTCCCCTCTGTGTCCCGCTGTGTCCCTTCTCTTTCCCCCGCTGTCCACCGCTGTGTCCCCCGGCTGTGTCCCGCAGTGTCCCCGCTGTGTCCCGCTGTGTCCTACTGTGTCCCGTGGTGTCCCGCTTTTTCCCCCCTATGTCCCCTGCTGAGTCCCCTCTGTGTCCCCGCTGTGTTCAGCTGTGTCGTCGCTGTGTCCTCCGCTGTCTCCTGCTTTGTCCCACGCTGTGTCCTACTGTGTCCCACTGTGTCCCTGCTGTGTCCCCCGCTGTGTCCCGCTGTGTCCCGCTGTGTCCCCAGCTGTGTCCCTGCTGTGTCCGTCTGTGTCCCCCGCTGTGTCCCGCTGGGTCCCGCTGTGTCCCCCGCTGTGTACCGCTGTGTCCCCGCAGGTTCACCGCTGTTTCACGCTGTGTCCTGCTGTGTTCCGTGGTGTCCTGCTTTGTCCCCCGCTGTGTCCCGCTGTGTCCACTGCTGGGTCCCCGCTGGGTCCCGCTGTGTCTCGCTGTTTCCCGCTGTGTCCTCGCATTGTCCCATGCTGTGTTCCGCTGTGTCCTCCCTGTGTCCCCCGCTGTGTCCCGCTGTGTTCCCCTTTGTGCCCAGCAGTGTCCCGCTGTGTCCCGCTGTGTCCTCGCTGTGTCCCACTGTGTCCCCCCTGTTTCCCCGCTGAGTCCTGCTGTGTCCCGCTGTGTCACCGCTGTGTCCCGCTGTGTCCCCTCTCTATAGACGCTGTGTCCCGCTGTGTCCCCCGCTGTGTCCCGCTGGGTCCCGCTGTGTCCCCCGCTGTGTCCCGCTGTGTCCCCGCAGGTTCACCACTGTTTCACGCTGTGTCCTGCTGTGTTCCTTGGTGTCCCGCTTTGTCCCCCGCTGTGTCCCGCTGTGTCCACTGCTGGGTCCCCGCTGTGTCCCGCTGTGTCTCGCTGTGTCCCGCTGTGTCCTCGCTTTGTCCCATGCTGTGTTAAGCTGTGTCCTCCCTGTGTCCCCCGCTGTGTCCCGCTGTGTCCCCCTCTGTGCTCCGCAGTTTCCCGCTGTGTCCCGTTGTGTCCCGCTGGGTCCCCCTCTGTGTCCCGCTGTGTCCCCCGCTGTGCCCCGCAGTGTCCCGCTGTGTCCCGCTCTGTCCCCCACTGTGTCCCGTTGTGTCAACAGCTGTGTACCCCGCTGTGTCCCGCTGTGTCTCTGCTGTGTCGATGCTGTGTCCCGCTGGGTCCTGCTGTGTCTCTCTCTCTGTGTTCCCCACTGTGTCCTGCTGTGTCCCCCGCTGTATCACTCGCTGTGTCCCGCTGTGTCCCGCTGTGTCCCCCGCTGTGTCCTTGCTGTGTTCCCGCTGGGTCCCTCTCTGTCCCGCAGTGTCCCCTGCTGAGTCCCGTTGTGTCACCGCTGTGTCCTCGCTGTGTCCCCGCTTTGTCCCGCTGAGTCCTCCATGTGTCTCCCTCTGTGTCCCGCTGTGTCCACCGCTGTGTCCCGCTGTGTCCCAATGTGTCCTCGCTGTGTCCCCCACTGTGTCCCGCTGTGTCCCCCCTGTGTCCCCCGGTGTGTCCCTCTGTGTCCCGCTGTGTTCCCCACTTTGTTCCCCACTGTGTACCGCTGTGTGCCCCGCAGTGTCAGCGCTGTGTACCGCTGTGTCCTCGCTGTGTCCCCCGCTGTCTCCCGCTCTGTACCCCGCTGTGTCTCAAGCTTTGTCCCTGCTGCGTCCCACTGTGTCCCACTGTGTCCCGCTGTGCCCCCACTGTGTCCCGTTGTGTTCACAGCTGTGTACCACGCTGTGTAACGCTGTGTCCCCGCTGTATCGACGCTGTGTCACCCTGGGTCCCGCTGTGTCCTCGCTGTGTTCCCCGCCTTGTCCCGCTGTGTCCTCGCTGTGTCCTCGCTGTGTCCCACGCTGTGTTCCGCTGTGTCCTCGCTTTTTTCCCCGCTGTGTCCTGCTGTGTCCCTGCCATATCGACGCTGGGTTCAACTGGGTCCCGCTGTGTCCTCCCTGTGTCCCCTGGTGTGTCCCGCTGTGTCCCCATTGTGTCCCCCGCTGTGTCCCGCTGTGTCCCGCTGTGCCCCCACTGTGTCCGCCGCTGTGTCCCGCTGTGTCCTCGCTGTGTCCCCCGCTGTCTGCCGCTTTGTCCCCGCTGTGTCCCTAGCTGTGTAGCGCTGTGTCCCGCTGTGTACCCTGCTGTGTCCCACTATGTTCCCGCAGTGTCCCCGCTGAGTCCCGCTGTGTCCCTCTGTGTCCTCGCTGTGTCCCCCGCAGTGTCCCGTTGTGTACCCAGCTGTACACCCCGCTGTGTCCCGCTGAGTCCCCGCTGTAACGACGCTGGGTCCCGCTGGGTCCCACTATGTCTTCCCTGTGTTCCCCGCTGTGTCCCGCTGTGTCCCCCGCTGTGTCCCGCTGTGTCCCCAGCTGTGTACCCCGCTGTGTCCCGCTGTGTTCCCGCTGTATCGACGCTGTGTCCCGCTTGATCCCGTTGTGTCCTCGCTGTGTTCCCCGCTTTATCCCGCTGTGTACCCCTCTGCGTCCCTCGCTGTGTCCCGCTGTGTCCCGATGTGTACTGCTGTGTCCCCCGCTGCGTCCCGCTGTGTCCCTGCTGTGTCCCAATATGTCCTCGCTGTGTCCCCCACTGTGTCCCGCTGTGTCCCCCACTGTGTCCCCCGCTGTGTCCCTATGTATCCCACGCTTTGTCCCCCTGTGTCCCCGCAGTTTCCCCGCTGTGTCCCGCTGTTTCCCACTGTGTTCTGTGGTGTCCCGCTTTGTCCCCCGCTGTGTCCCCCGGTGAGTCGCCGCTGTGTCCCCGCTTTGTCCCGCTGAGTCCTCCATGTGTCTCCCTCTGAGTCCCGCTGTGTCCCCCGCTGTGTCCCGCTGTGTCCACTGCTGGGACCCGGCTGTGTCCCGCTGTGTCCCGCTGTGTCCCGCTGTGTCCTCACTGAGTCCCACTCTGTGTTCCGCTGTGTCCTCACTTTGTCCCCCGCTGTGTCCCGCTGTGTCCCCCGCTGTGACCTGCAGTGTCCCGCTCTGTCCCGCTGAGTCCTCGCTGTGTCAAGCTGTGTCCAGCTGTGTCCCCCACTG
>NW_012287613.1:0-4481 GCF_000151885.1 Dipodomys ordii
CCACTGTGTCCCGCTATGTACCCCTCTGTGTCCCTCGCTGTGACCCGCTGTGTCCCGCTGTGTACTGCTGTGTCCCCCACTGTGTCCCGCTGTGTCCCCGCTGTGTCCCAATGTGTCCACGCTGTGTCCCGCGCTGGGTCCCGCTGGGTCCCCCCTGTTTCCCCCGCTGTGTCCCGCTGTGTCCGGCTGTGTCCCCCGCTGTGTCCCCCGCAGTGTCAGCGCTGTGTCCCGCTGTGTCCTCGCTGTGTCCCCCGCTGTCTCCTGCTCTGTACCCCGCTGTGTCTCAAGCTTTGTCCCCGCTGTGTCCCACTGTGTCCCGCTGTGTCCCGCTGTGCCCCCACTGTGTCCCGTTGTGTTAACAGCTGTGTACCACGCTGTGTAACGCTGTGTCCCCGCTGTATCGACGTTGTGTACCGCTGGGTCCCGCTGTGTCCTCGCTGTGTTCCCCGCTGGGTCCCGCTATGTCCCCACTGTGTGCCCTGCTGTGTCCCACTGTGTCCCGCTTTGTCCCCCGCTGTGTCCCCGCTGTGTCCCTATGTGTCCCACGCTTTGTCCCCCTGTGTCCCCGCAGTTTCCCCGCTGTGTCCCGCTGTTTCCCACTGTGTTCTGTGGTGTCCCGCTTTGTCCCCCGCTGTGTCCTCCGGTGAGTCGCCGGTGTGTCCCCGCTTTGTCCCGCTGAGTCCTCCATGTGTCCCCCGCTGTGTCCCGCTGTGTCCGGCTGTGTCCCCCGCTGTGTCCCCTCAGTGTCAGCGCTGTGTCCCGCTGTGTCCTCGCTGTGTCCCCCGCTGTCTCACGCTGTGTCCCCCGCTGTGTCCCGCTGTGTCCCCCGCTGTGCCCTGCAGTGTCCCGCTCTGTCCCGCTGTGTCCTCGCTGTGTCCCCGCTGTGTCCCCCGCTGTCTCCAGCTCTGTCCCATGCTGTGTCTCACGCTTTGTCCCCCGCTGTGTCCCACTGCGTCCTGCTGTGTCCCGCTGTGCCCCCACTGTGTCCTGTTGTGTCCACAGCTTTGTACCATGCTGTGTAACGCTGTGTCTCCGCTGTATCTACGCTGTGTCCCGCTGAGTGCCGCTGTGTCCTCGCTGTGTTCCCCGCTGTGTCCAGCTGTTTCCCCCACTGTGTCCCCCACTGTGTCCTCGCTGTGTCCCCAGCTATGTCCCGCTTTGTCTCGCTGTGTCCTCGCTATGTCCCTCTCTGTGTCCCGCTGTGTCTCCCGCCGTGTCCCGCCGTGTCCCGCTGTGTCCCGCTGCGTCCCCGCTGTGTCCCGCTGTGTCCCGCTTTGTCCCCCACTGTTTCCCGTTGTGTCAACAGCTGTGTACCCCGCTGTGTCCCGCTGTGTCCCACTGTGTCCCGTGGTGTCCCGCTTTTTCACCCGCTGTGTCCCCGGCTGAGTCTCGCTGTGTCCCCACTGTGTCCTCCCTGTGTCCCCGCTGTGTCCTGTTTTGTTCCCCACTGTGTCTCCCGTTTTGTCCCTGCTGTGCCCCGCTGTGTCCCGCTGTGTCCCGCTGTGTCCCCACTGTGTCCCGTTGTGTCAACAGCTGTGTACCCCGCTGTGTCCCGCTGTGTACCCGCTGTATTGACGCTGTGTCCCGCTGGGTCCTGCTGTGTCTCTCTCTGTGTTCCCCACTGTGTCCCGCTCTGTCTCCCGCTGTGTCCCTTGCTGTGTTCCCAACTGTGTCCCGCTGTGTCTCCCGCTGTGTCCCTTGCTGTGTCCCCCGCTGTGTCCTGCTGTGTCCCGCTTTGTCCCCCTCTGTGTCCTTGCTGTGTCCCCACTGGGTCCCGCTGGGTCCCACAGTGTCCCCCGCTGAGTCCGGTTGTTTCACCGCTGTGTCCCACTGTGTCCCCACTCTATCGACGCTGTGTCCCGCTGGGTCCCGCTGTGTCCTCTCTTTGTTCCCCGCTGTATCCCGCTGTGTCCCCCACTGTGTCTCTCGCTGTGTCCCGCTGTGTCCCCGGATGAGTCCGGCTGTGTCCCGCTGTGTCCCCAGCTGTGTCCTTGCTGTGTCCCCGCTGTGTCCCGCTGTGTCCCGCAGTGTCCCCAGCTGTGTCCCGCTGTGTCACCGCTGTGTCCCGCTTTGTCCTCACTGTGTCCCCCGCTGTGTCCTGCTTTGTGCCTGCTGTGTACCCCGGAGTGTCCCGCTGTGTCCCCCGCTGTGTCCCGCTGTGTCCCCTGCTGTGTCCCCACTGTGTCACGCTGTGTTTCACTGTGTCTGGCTATGTCCTCGCTCTGTCTCCCTCAGTGTCCAGCTGTGTCTTCTCTGTGTCCCCCGCTGTGTCCCGCTGAGTCCCCTGCTGTGTCCCGCTGTGTCCCGCTGTGTCCCTCTGTGTCCCTCTGTGTCCAGCTCTGTCCCCGTTGTGTGTCCGCTGTACCCCGCTGTGTACCCTTCTGTGTCCAGCTGTGTCCCCTCTGTGTCCCGCTGTGTCCCTTCTCTTTCCCCCGCTATCCACCGCTGTGTCCCCCGGCTGTGTCCCGCAGTGTCCCCGCTGTGTCCCGCTGTGTCCTACTGTGTCCCGTGGTGTCCCGCTTTTTCCCCTCTATGTCCCCTGCTGAGTCCCCTCTGTGTCCCCGCTGTGTCCAGCTGTGTCCTCGCTGTGTCCTCCGCTGTCTCCCGCTTTGTCCCACGCTGTGTCCTACTGTGTCCCACTGTGTCCCTGCTGTGTCCCCCGCTGTGTCCCGCTGTGTCCCGCTGTGTCCCCCGCTGTGTCCTGCTGGGTCCCGCTGGGTCCCTGCTGTGTCCCTGCTGTGGCTAGCTGTGTCCCCCGCTGTGTCCCGTTGTGTCCCGCTGTGTCCCCCGCTGTGTCCCGCTGTGTCCCCTCAGGATCACCGCTGTTTCACGCTGTGTCCTGCTGTGTTCCGAGGTGTCCCGCTTTGTCCCCCACTGTGTCCCGCTTTGTCCACTGCTGGGTCCCCGCTGGGTCCCGCTGTGTCTCGCTGTTTCCCGCTGTGTCCTCGCTTTGTCCCATGCTGTGTTCCGCTGTGTCCTCCCTGTGTCCCCTGCTGTGTCCCGCTGTGTCCCCCGCTGTGCCCCGCAGTGTCCCGCTGTGTCCCGCTGTGTCCTCGCTGTGTCCCACTGTGTCCCCGCTGTTTCCCCGCTGGGTCCTGCTGGGTCCCGCTGGGTCCTGCTTGGTCCCCCGCTTTGTCCCGCTGTGTCCCCGCAATGTCCCCGCTGTGTCCCGCTGTGTCCCACTGTGTCCTGTGGTGTCCCGATTTGTCCCCCGCTATGTCCCATGCTGAGTCCCCTCTGTGTCCCCGCTGTGTCCCGCTGTTTCCCCCGCTGTGTCCCGCTGTGTCCCCTGCTGTGTCCGGCTGTGTCCCGCTGTGTCCTGCTGGGTCCCGCAGTGTCCCCGCTGTGTCCCAACTGTGTCCCACTGTGTCCCCCGCTGTGTCCCGCTGTGTCCCCGCAGGTTCACCGCTGTTTCACGCTGTGTCCCGCTGTGTTCCGTGGTGTCCCGCTTTGTCCCCCGCTGTGGCCCCCCTGAGCCACCTCTGTGTCCCCGCTGTGTCCCGCTGTGTCCTCGCTGTGTCCGCCTCTGTCTCCCGATCTGTCCACCGCTGTGTCTCACGCTTTGTCCCCGCTGGGTCCCGCTGGGTCCCGCTCTGTCCCCCACTGTGTCCCCCGCTGAGTCCTATATGTGTCACCACTGTGTCCCGCTGTGTCCTCGCTGTGTCCCCTGCTGTCTCCCGCTTTGTCCCACGCTGTGTCCCGCTGTGTCCCGCTGTGTCCTCGCTGTGTCCCCGGCTGTGTCCTGCTGTGTTCCCGCTGTGTCCCAAGCTGTGTCCCGCTGTGTCCCGCTGTGTGCCCCGCTGTGTCCTGCTGGGTGCCGCTGTGTCCCCGCTGTGTCCCCGCTGTGTCCTCGCTGTGTCCCGCTGTGTCTACTGCTGTGTCCCCACTGTGTCCCGCTCTGTCTCGCTGTGTCCCGCTGTGTCCTTGCTGTTTCCCACGCTGTGTTCTGCTGTGTCCTCGCTGTGTCCCCCGTTGTGTCCCGTTGTGTACCCAGCTGTGTACCCCGCTGTGTCCCGCTGTGTCCCCGCTGTATCGACGCTGTGTCCCGCTTGGTCCCGCTGTGTCTTCGCTGTGTTCCCCGCTGTGTGCCGCTGTTTACCCCTCTGTGTCACCCGCTGTGTCCCGCTGTGTCCCGCTGTGTACTGCTGTGTTCCCCGCTGAGTCCCGCTGTGTCCCCGCTGTGTCCCAATGTGTCCTTGCTGTGTCCCGCGCTGGGTCCCGCTGTGTCCCCCCTGTGTCCCCCGCTGTGTCCCTCTGTGTCCCGCTGTGTTTCCTGCTGTGTCCTCTGCTCTGTCCCACTGTGTCCCCCTCTGTGTCCTGCTGAGTCCCGCTGTGTCCCCCCTATGTCCCCAGCTGTGACCCGCTGTGTCCCTGCTGTGTGCCCGGTATGTCCCGCTGTGTACCCCGCTTTGTCTAGCTGTGTCACTGCTGTGTCCCGATGTGTACTGCTGTGTCCCCCACTGACTCCCGCTGCAACCCCG
>NW_012287614.1:0-5702 GCF_000151885.1 Dipodomys ordii
ACATTTCACCCAGCAACATCAGAATACACGTTTTCTCAGCAGCACATGGAACGTTTTCTAAAATAGACCACATTTTAGGCCACAAAGCAAACTTGTCCAAATTCAGAAACTTTGAAGTTATACCTTGCATTCTCTCTGACCACAAGGGAATAAAATTAGAACTCAACACCAAAAGCCACCAAAGAAAGTCCGGTATCACATGGAAGCTGAACAACACACTGCTGAATCATGAGTGGGTCATGGAAGAGATTAGAAAGGAAATTCAAATGTTCATGCTATTCAACAAAAATGAACACACAAATTACCAGCTCCTCTGGGACACAGCAAAAGCAGTACTCAGAGGCAAGTTCATAGCTCTGAGCTCCTACATCAATAAATTGGATAGATCTGAAATTAACAATATAATGACACATCTAAACCTCCTTGAAAAAGAGCAGCAAGATAAAACCCAATCCAGTAGATGGAAAGAAATAATCAAAATTAAATCAAAATTAAATGAATTAGAATCCAAAAAAACTATAGAAAGAATCAACAAAACAAAGAGTTGGTTCTTCAAAAAACTTAACAAAATTGACAGACCCCTAGCAAATCTTATCAGAAAAAGAAGAGAACACACCCAAATTAATGAACTCAAAGATGAGAATGGAAACATCACCACGGAAACAACCAAGATTCAGAACATTATAAGGGAATACTGCTCAAAACCTTATGCTAATAAGTTTGAGAACTTGACAGAAATGGACCTTTTCCTGGCAAATATTGACATGCCAAAACTAAATCAAGATTAGTTAAACCATCTTAACAGGCCCATATCAAGCATAGAAATAGAAACAGCAATAAGAGACCTCCCAGCTAAGAAAAGTCCAGGACCAGATGGTTTTACAGCGGAGTTTTACAAGGCCTTCAAAGCAGAGCTAACACCAATACTCCTCCAACTCTTCAATGAAATTGAAAGAGAAAGTTCACTACCGAACACATTCTATGAAGCCATCATAACCCTCATCCCAAAACCAGGCAGGGACTCATCAAAGAAAAAGAACTATAGACCCATTTCTTTGATGAACATTGATTCAAAACTTCTCAACAAAATTTTGGCCAATCGCCTTCAACAATTCATCCAAAAAATCATACACCACGATCAAACAGGATTCATTTCAGGGATGCAAAGCTAGTTCAATATATGCAAAACAATTAATATTATTCATCACATCAACAGGAGCAAGAATAAGAACCACATGGTTATCTCAATAGATGCAGAAAAAGCATTCAACAAGATCCAACACCCCTTCATCATGAAGGTTTTGGAAAAATTAGGAATCCACGGATCATTCCTCAATACAATAAAGGCTGTATATGACAAACCTACAGCCAGCATTATACTTAATGGTGAGAAACTAAAGCCATTTCCTCTTAACTCAGGAACAAGACAAGGATGTCCACTCTCTCCACTTCTCTTCAATCTAGTATTAGAATGCCTAGCTACAGCAATAAGACAAGATGCAGACATAAAGGGGATCCAAATAGGGTAAGAAGAAATAAAACTTTCCCTCTTTGCAAATGACATGATCTTATATTTAAAGAATCCCATGGACTCCACTCCCAAATTACTCAAGCTGATTCAAAACTTTGGCAAAGTAGCAGGGTATAAAATTAACCCCCCCAAAATCAATGGCTTTTCTGTATGCCAACAATGAGAAAAGTGTGGCTGAAATTAGGAAAGCAACTCCATTTGTAATAGCCCCACAAAAAATAAAATACCTAGGAATTAGCTTAACCAAAGAAGTGAAGGACCTGTGTGATGAAAACTTTAAAATCTTGAAAAAGGAAATCAACACAGAACTTAAAAAATGGCAAAACCTCCTATGCTCTTGGATTGGAAAGATTAACATCGTGAAAATGGCAATACTTCCCAAGGCTATCTACAAATTCAACGCAATACCTATCAAAATTCCAACCTCATTCTTCAAGGAAATAGAAGAGGCAATCCAAATATTCATATGGAACAATAAAAGACCCCGAATAGCAAAATCGCTCCTCAACAGAAAGAACACTGCTGGAGGAATATCAATACCAAATTTCAATCTCTACACTAAAGCCATAGTAATCAAAACAGCTTCGTATTAGCATAAGAACAGACCTCAGGACCAATGGAATAGAATTGAAAACCCAGAAATGAACCTACAGACCTATAGCCATCTAATCTTCGATAAGGGAGCTAAAACAATAGAATGGAAGAAAGACAGCCTCTTCAGTAAATGGTGCTGGCAAAATTGGTTAACTACTTGTAGAAAACTAAAGCTAGATCCTTATATATCACCCTGCACCAGAATCAACTCCAAATGGATCAAAGACCTTGAAGTAAAAGCAGACACTCTGAAAACATTACAGGATGGAATAGGAGAAACCCTAGGTCTCCTTGGCTCAGGCCAAAATTTTCTGAATAGAGACCCGGAAACACAGCAAATCAAAGAAAGGTTGGACAAATGGGATTGCATAAAGTTGCAGAGCTTCTGCATAGCAAAGGACATAGCTAGCAAGATCAATAGAAAGCCCACGGATTGTGAGAAGCACTTTCTTCCTTTCTTGATTGCTGGGACCTGGGGATTCATGATGACTACAATTTAGACACAGACTACATGCATCCACCTGTTTTTCCTTCTTTGTATCCCTCATGTCCAAATTTTCTATGATCATTTTCTTTTTCCACAAGAGGTAAGCAAAAGCAATAAATATATGCAGTCAATTTCCAATGTGTACACATTTCAGTTCTCATATCCAATACATGCAATCATGATGGTGGATTTTTTCATTTCTTTTCCTTTTTATTTTAATCAGGTGTGTTGCTCCTAGGTGTGTTCCTGAGCCTGTTTGTGTTCAAACTTAGTACTCTACCAATTGAGTAACAACAGTAATTCAGGTTTTAGAGTAGTTCATTGGTGAAAAGAGTGTCAGGGGGACTCTTTTGCCTTGGCTGGCTTTGTGTGTGCCTACTATGATCCTCAGATCTCAACCTCTACAGTAGCTAGGATTACAGGCATGAGCCACCAGCACCTGTCATTAGTAGTTTTGTTGTACTTTTCCTTCCCTAGGGTCATTTGTATGATCCTGTATACATTCATCCTTCAAGTAAGCAAAGAATCCATACCCTGTAAACCAAACTACTCTAAAATCTCCTGCTGTGATTGTAAAACCATTTTAAGAAGTGGTATCTTTGTCTTTTCTTTGAATTCTGTATTTTATTAAAAAATGAAGATCACAAATTTATGTTGCTTTTATTCTTACAAATTATATAAGCTTCCCTTGTCAACCAGAATTTAGTCTCCAACAAATTTTTTATCAATTTTATTTGTGCAATACTTACAAGATGATTCCCCACCTCCTATGACAGTTATCACATAAACACTTTGCAAAAGAATATGAATATATCTCCAAGGTGAACTTTTTCCCAACCAGTAACCTTCCTAGCACAATGCTGTCTATGAGTCAAAAATCAGCTTGGAATTTGGTCCCTTAGTATTACCTGACCCCATCGGGCTGTGTACCCAGGCTGGATGGATGTCTGCCAGCTGCCATTATCCTCCCTTGCATAGTGAGAACTCCTTGGAGGTGTTGCTTTTGAGTCCATTTATATATTTTTCCTAACATAATCTTCTGTTATTAAGTGGTTGAAAAACAGCTTACAAATAAATTATGAACTGAGGCAGACGATTCAAAACCTTGACAATAAACGCAGCTAGCAGTGTATCATCTAAACAGTTTGTGAAGGTATTTGGGTTCCTTTTTGTTTCATTCTGGATGTTAAAAACTGAGTGGCCTGGAGAAGTCAATGCACTTTGATTTCAGTTTCAGTTTCCTCACAGGTAGAGATGAGTTGAACACACAGGTTTCTACAGATACAGGGAATGACAGAGACTATCCTTAAGACACTCATAAATCAGAGTTAATTTTTACTTGCAATATCTCTGGTATTGCTATGGCTAAGATTTTACTTTAGAAAAATATACCCGTTGGTTCTCTGACATATCAATAATAGTCTTTGGAATAAAGAAAGAATATTTTCTTGTCTTGATGAATGTCACAAGTGGGCTGGAAAAGCCATACACCTATATCTATTCTAAAAGCTGTTTAGGAGAGACATTGATGTGTATATTTCATTAATATTAAAAGATCTATCTCTTCTAACTCAAGGAGCTCTTTTTTTTTTTCTTTTGGGCCATTGTGGGGCTTGAACTCTGGGCCTGGGTGCTGTCCCTCAGTTCTTCAGATCAAGGCTAACACTCTACCACTTGAGCCACAGCACTACTTCTGGTTTTCTGAGTGGTTTATTGGAGATGAGAGTCTCAAGGTCTTTCCTGCTTGGGCTGGCTTTGAACTGCGATCCTCACATCTCAGCCTCCTGAGCTAGGATTATAGGCCTGAGCCAGGGCCAACCGGCTCAAGGACCTCTTGTAGAGAGAAAAACAGAGGTTATTGGAATTAATAGGTCTTCTGCTACCTGGGTTCTTCCTGATATTTTCCTATTCTACAAATGGTCAAATGTCTCAGTCCCTTGTCTCTCACCACCTGCATCTGACCAGCTCTGCCTCCAAAGCTTCCCTTGTTACACCAAAGGCAGCCGCAAACTACAGTGCTGGATCACTTACCTACATAGTCTCTGCAGCTGCATCATGGTGGATATTGTGATTAAGCAGTAAGAGTCAGGATGTATTTATTCTTCATGAGTCCCAGTGCTCATAAACAACTCAATTGTTGTCAAGATGTCACTGTCTTGTGTTTTATCTTCACCAGGGGAAAAATGCACCTTTTGTACCTCTCCATCCCTTAGGCACAATTCTGCTGTCTTCTTACTACTCTGAAAGTTACTGAGGCCAGAAACTTGCTGAATGAATTATAGTGAGTGTGCATTGATAAGGAGTTATGGTGATGATGAAGAGTTCCCTAAATGGTCCAAGTTTCTTCAACTTGGTTTTACTCTTATCCCATATCCTCCATTCATCATCAAAGCCCGGAAGTAATGTTAAAGAAACTTCTGAGAATCCACAGAGATCACTTTCTGAATATTTTCTGAGTTTACCTTCATTGATAGAAAAGATCATCCAATGGTACAATCTAGATCTTCTCTTGTACATATTGTCTAGGACATGGCAGTTGGGGACTTATGGAGAGCTGGGATGGTGTGTGTCCTGCTTTCACTTCTGGCTGTTTGCTTGGGTCCCTTCATGTGTCTTACTGAAGTATTCACTTCTGTTTTATGCTACTTTTTAGAGGTATTTTTCCTTTAAATGTTCACTGCCAGGATTGTCTTTTTTTTGTTAGTTGGTCTTGGGGCTTGAACTCAGGACTTGGACGCTGTCCCTGGCTTCTTTAGCTCAAGGCTAGTACTCTACCACTTTGAGGCACAGCTCTAAGTCAGGTTTTGTGATAGTTATTCGGAGATAGAAGAGTTACACTTTCCTTCCAGGGTAGTCTTTGAACTGTGATCCTCAGCTCTCAGCATCCTGAGTGGATAGGATTATATGTGTAAGCCACCAGCCCCAGCATGATTGTTTTTTAGATGCTCAACTTCTGTGGTCATTGCCCATGAGTGCTGCGAGAGTGTGTGTAGGTTTCTCTATGAGATTCACACCTCAGTTCTGTATCCCTCATACCATTTTCAGAAATGGTCTCTTTCTCATTGGACACCACAGAAGATCCAAGGAGAG
>NW_012287615.1:0-984 GCF_000151885.1 Dipodomys ordii
CCGCACCAACGTTGTAAAGCTCGTTTTGGACATGACAACTTGTACTTCTCATTGTTGCAACAGGTCCACCTGTATCTTTAAACAACTGGTTTTTCCCCATCTCCTCCTCAAGTTATACTGACATCAAATATAGTGAAAGCAGGGGTTATACTGTGGGGGAGGGACATACAAAGCGACAAAGAGATAATCTTATAAGTGCATTAGAAACACATGCATGAAAGAAAAAAACATTAAGATACATATCTAAGGGTTCAATTTCCTGACATCACATTATCTGACCTTTTCTGCTTGACTCATAGATATACTAGATATTGCAAATAAGGGAAACCATGGGACCTATGTTTCTTTGGGCCTGGCTTACTTCACTTAACAAATTTTTTCCAAGTTTTTCCATTTCCTAACAAATGGGGCAATGTCATTCTTTCTGATGGAGGCATAGAATTCCATTGTGTATATATACCACATTTTCTTGATCCATTCATCTACTGAGGGGCATCTGGGTTGGTTCCATATCTTAGCTATGGTAAATAATGCTGCAATAAACATCAAGTCTGCGTTCTTAACCATTTTATCAAATGACCTAGAGAAATGTGTGCGACACATTCAGGAAATCCCCGCTGAATGCTTGGTGCTTCCCAAGTCAATGAGACAATCAGAAAGACATATGCTCTGAATGTTGAACTTAATCCAGACAGTGGCAGCCAAATGGCATTTTCAACTATGCTATGAGTGGCTTTTCTTCTTTTGGAAGTTAGATCTTGGCCTGTTTACAGGTCAGGTGCCTATCAATTTATCAGATGGACTGAAATGGGTTAAGTTTGCCCAGTGGATGATGGGGAGCACGCAGTCAGGAGCCCAGATGCATTGCTAAGCAGCTCTCTCAGCATGGTGGAGGCAAAGAATTGGGAAGCAGTGAGAACTCCACTTTTATGGAAGATGATGCTTTCTAGAGTCATCTAGCATCTGCTCCTTACATCTCCAATG
>NW_012287616.1:0-1598 GCF_000151885.1 Dipodomys ordii
CCAGGGCTTGCTTCCAAGAACAATGCTAGGAGGAGCCAGTTTGGATTGTTTGAGATCCACATGATATTTAACTGATTAGCACTGAGAGATAAAAGAATAATTTGCACAAGGCTTGTCCTTGCCAATTAACATTTTTCCAGAATTTGTTTTAATTGTCATTCATGTAAAAGGCTTTTTAAACTTTCCTTTTCCTGTTTCCCTTCCCCCTCCCTATATGTACACAGTCCATTTGTAGTGTTAAGATTTCAGCCTCTGGGAAAGTGGCTCAGTGGTAGAGTGCTTGCCTTGCATGCATGAAGCCCTGGGTTTGATTCCTCAGCACCACATAAGCAGAAAAAGCCAGAAGTGGCGCTGTGGCTCAAGTGGTAGAGCGCTAGCCTTGAGCTGAAGAGCTGAGGGACAGTGCCCAAGCCCAGAGTTCAAGCCCCACGACCAACCAAAAAAAAAAAAAAAAAGATTCCAGCCTCCACCTAACCTACCTACTGTGACTTTTCTGCCTGGCCGGCCCATAAGCAATCTCAGCCTCCCAGGTGGTCAGGATTGCAGATGTATGCCACCATGCCCAGCTTCTTAATGCATTTTCTTGGGTGTTTTTTACTTCACACTACGTAATGAACATAGCTGTTTGTGTGGAGGTCCCCTTTTCCCGCCTAAATAATATTTGCAAGTGGAGATCATTTCTTATATAATTTTAATTTTCCACATTAAGAAAATGTTTAGTACACATTCACAACTCTGTGGATTGCTTTGTCCTCTTGATTATTTCCCCCACCCCCACAATTCCCAAAGTCTCAAATCTGCTGTCCTATTACTTGAAGAAGAGCAGAGAGAAGGCAAATAGAGCTAAGAAAAATGTTCAAAAACTAGTAAATTTTCAAAAACCAAACAACTAGGCCCAGAAGACTGAGATCTGAAGATTGAGGTTTCAAGTCAGCCTAAGTAGGCAAATCTGAGAAACTCTTACCTCCAATTATCCAGCAAAAAGCTGAAAGTTGAGCTGTAGCTCAAGAGCCTAGAGCACCAGCTTTGAGGAAAAAAAAAAAGAAATTGAGAGCATGAGGCCCTGAGTTTTGGCTCAAGTACAGGTACAAAGAAACACCCTCTCCCCCCCCCCAAAAAATCAGATTTCTCACACATTTACATCAATTCCTCTGCATGCTTCAGCTTGATTATTAATCTTTTTTCAACATTTTCCTACATTGATATTTTAATACAAAGTCCATAAACCTGAGTTTTAATATTCTGCTGTCAAAATATCTACCAAACTTATTTGTTTTGTTTTTATTTATTTATTTTTTGGGTCCAGTCGTGGGGCCTGAACTCTGGGCCTGGGCGCTGTCCCTCAGCTCTTCAGCTCAAGGCTAGCGCTCTACCACTTGAGCCACAACGCCACTTCCAGCTTTTTTCTTTTTGCTTATGTGGTGCTGAGGAATCAAACCCAGGGCCTCAGGCATGCAAGGCAAGCACCCTACCACTGAGCCACCTTCCCAACTCCTACCAATCTTATTTGTAATAAAAGATTTCTGACTTGTAGAATGAATGGTTCCCAGGTTACTTAGCTTGACTTTGGGCCCTTGATTTCTCATGTGCTCTCTCTC
>NW_012287617.1:0-1475 GCF_000151885.1 Dipodomys ordii
ACTTTTGTCCTCGCTGTGTATCCTGCACTGTCCCGCTGTGTCCTTGCTGTGACCCCCACTGTGTCCCGCTCTGTCCCTCGCTGTGTCCCGCTGTGTCACGCTGTGTCCCTCTCTGTCCCCTCTGTGTCCCGCTGTGTCCCCCGCTGTGTCCTCCGCTGTGTCCTCGCTATGTCCTCGCTGTGTCCTGCTCTTTCCTCACTGTGTCCCCTGCTGTGTCCCGCTGTGTCTCCCGCTGTGTCCCCTGCTGTGTCCCGCTGTGTCCCCTGCTGTGTCCCGCTGTGTCCCCTGCTGTGTCCCCCGCTGTGTCCCGCTGTGTCCCCCGCTGTGTCCCCCGCTGTGTCCCGCTCTGTCCTCGCTGTATCCCCCGTTATGTCCCGCTGTGTCCTCACTGTATCCCCCGTTGTGTCCCGCTGTGTCCCCGGCTGTGTCCGACTGTGTCACGCTGTGTCTCATTCTGCCCCCATGTGTCCCACTCTGTCCCGCTGTGTCCCCGCTGAGTCCTCCAGTGGCCCCCGCTCTGTCCCCCGCATTGTGCGGCTGTATCCCCCACTGTGTCCCGCTGTGTCCTCACTGTGTCCCCCGCTTTGTCCCGCTGTGTGCCCGCAGTGTCCCCGCTTTGTCCCGCTGTGTCCCACTGTGTCCCGTGGTGTCCCGCTTTGTCCCCCACTGTGTCCCCCGCTGAGTCCCATCTGTGTCCATGCTGTGTCCCGCTGTGTCCTCGCTGTGTCCCCCGCTGTCTTCCGCTTTGTCCCACACTGTGTTCCGTTGTGTCCCCCGCTGTGTCCCCCGCTGTGTCCTGCTGTGTACCACGTTGTGGCCTGCTGTGTCCCTCGCTGTGTCCCGCTGTGTCCTCCCTGTGTCCCCCGCTGTGTCCCGCTGTGTCCCCCGCTGTGTACCGCTGTGTCTACTGCTGTGTACCTGCTGTGTCCCGCTGTGTCCCGCTGTGTTCTGCTGCGTCCACGCTGTGTCCCATGCTGTGTCCCTCTGTCTCCCGCTGTGTCCCGCTGTTTCCACCGCTGTGTCCCGCTGTGTCCCCCGCTCTCTCCCCCTGTGTCCACCGCTGTGTCCCGCTGTTTCCCCCGCTGTGTCCCGCTGTGTCCTCGCTGTGTCCCCCGCTGTCTTCCGCTTTGTCCCACACTGTGTTCCGTTGTGTCCCCCGCTGTGTCCCCCGCTGTGTCCTGCTGTGTACCACGTTGTGGCCTGCTGTGTCCCTCGCTGTGTCCCGCTGTGTCCTCCCTGTGTCCCCCGCTGTGTCCCGCTGTGTCCCCCGCTGTGTACCGCTGTGTCTACTGCTGTGTACCTGCTGTGTCCCGCTGTGTCCCGCTGTGTTCTGCTGCGTCCACGCTGTGTCCCATGCTGTGTCCCTCTGTCTCCCGCTGTGTCCCCCGCGGGGTCCCGCTATGTCCCGCTGTGTCCTGCTGTGTCCCTCTGTGTCTCCGCTATGTCTCCGCTGTGGCCCACTGTGTATCCCGCTG
>NW_012287618.1:0-21576 GCF_000151885.1 Dipodomys ordii
ATCATTTCCCCGCTTTCCCCCGCTGAGTTCCCCGCTGAGTCCCGCTGTGTCTTGCTGTGTCCCGCTGTGTCCCCGCTGTGTCCCCTGCTGTGTCCCACTGTGTCGCCTACTGTGTCCCCATTATGTGCCTCTGTGTCCCGCTGTGTCCCGTGATATTCCCCGCTGTGTCGGGCTATGTCCTCGTATTGTCCCATCTCTGTCCCGTTGTGTACCCTGCTGTGTCCAGCTGTGTCCCCGCTGTGTCCTGCTGTGTCCCCCGCTGTGTCCCCGGCTGTGTCCTGCTGTGTCTCCCGCTGTGTCCCTGCTGTGTCAGGCTGTGTCCCACTGTGTACTCACTGTGTCCCGTGCTGTGTCCCGCTGTGTCCCCCGCTCTGTCCCCCTGTGTCCTGCTGTGTCCCGCTGTGTCCCGCTGTGTCCAGCTGTGTCCTCGCTGTGTCCCCACTGTGTCCCGCTGTGTACCCCGATGTATCCAACTTTGTCCCCAATGTGTACGCCGCTGTGTCCCGCTGTGTCCCCCGCTGTGTCCACGATGTGTCAGGCTGTATCTCGCTGTGTCTTCACTGTGTCCTGTGCTGTGTCCTCACTGTGTCCCCGCTTTTTCCTCGCTGTGTCCCGCTATTTCCCGCTGTGTCCCCTGCAATGTCCCGCTGTATCCTCCGCTGTGTCCTGCTGTGTCCCACTGCGTCCCTCGCTGTGTCCCCGCTGTGGCATGCTGTGTCCTCTGCTGTATCCCCGCTGTGTCCCGCTGTGTCTCGTGGTGTCCCGCTTTCTCTCCCGCTGTGTCACCCGCTGAATCCCTGCTGTGTCCCGCTGTGTCCCCCGCTGTGTCCCCCGCTGTATCCCACTGTTTCCCCCGCTGTGTCCCTCTGTGTCCCTCTGTGTCCCTCTGTGTCGCCCGCGTTGTCCCCGATGTGTCCCTGCTGTGTCCCTCTGTTTCCCGTTGTGTCCTCGCTGTGTCCCCAATGTGTCCCAGGTGTGTCCCCTGCTGTGTCCCAGCTGTGTCCCAGCTGTGTCCCCACTGTGTCAGGCTGTGTCCCACTGTGTCCTCGGTGTGTCCCCTGCTGTGTCCCGCTGTATCCTCCGCTGTGTCCCGTGCTGGGTAAAGCTGTGTCCCCCGCTGTGTCCCGCTGTGTCCCGCTGTTTCCCGCTGTGTCCTCGCTGTGTCCCCGCTGTGTCCCGCTGTGTAGTCCGCTGTGTCCAGCTGTGTCTCCGCTGTGTCCCGCTGTGTCCGGCTGTGTCCTCGCTGTGTGCCCGCTGTGTCCCGCTGTGTCCCAAAGTGTCCCCTGCTGTGTCCCCCGCTTTGTCCCACTGTGTCCGGCTGTATCCCTCTGTGTCCCGTTGTGTCCTCGCTGTTTTCCCACTGTGTCCCAGCTGTGTCCACGCAGTGTCCCCGCTGTGTCAGGCTGCGTCCCGCTGTTTCCTCGCTGTGTCCCCCGCTGTATCCCACTGTGTCCTCCGCTGTGTCCTGTGCTGTGTCAAGCTGTGTCCCCCGCTGTGTCCCCCGCTGTGTCCTGCTGTGTCCCTCTGTGTCCCGATGTGTCCAGCTGTGTTCTTGCTGTGTCTCCAGCAGTGTCACGCTGTGTCCTTGCTGTGTCCCGCTGTGTCCTCTCTTGTCCCCCTCTGTGTCCCTCTGTGTCCCCCGCTGTGTCCCCGCTGTGCCGCGTTGTGTCCCCATTGTCCCCCGGTGTTTCCCCGCTTTCCCCCGCTGTGTATCCTGCTGTGTCCAGCTGTGTCCCTGCTGTGTTCCGCTGGGCCGGCAGTATCCTCGTTGTGTATCCCGCTGTGTCCAGCTGTGTCCCCGCTGTGTCCCGCTGTGTCCCCGGCTGTGACCCGCTGTGTCCCGCTGTGTCCCCCACTGTGTCCCCTGCTGTGTCCCGCTGTGTACCCCACTGTGTCCGGCTGTGTCCCTCTGTGTCCCTGGATGAGTAACGCTGTGTCCCCCGCTGTTTCCCTGCTCTGTCCCCCGCTGTGTCCCTGCTGTGTCCCGCTGTGTCCTGCTGTGTCCCACTGTGTCAACCACTGTGTCCCCCGCTGTGTTCTGCTGTGTCCCGCTGTGTGCCCCGCTGTGTCACATTGTGTCCCGCTATGTCCCCACTGTGTCCCCCGCTCTGTCCCCGCTGTGTCCCGCTGTGTCCTCGCTCTGTCCCCCGCTGTGTCCCGCTGTGTCCGCACTGTTTCCCCATTGTGTCCCTCTGTGTCCGCACTGTTTCCCGCTGTGTCCCCCTATGTCCCGCTATGTCCGGCTGTGTCCAGCTGTGTCACGTGGTGTCCCGCTTTGTCTCCCACTGTGTCACCCGCTGAGTCCCCGCTGTGTCCCGTTGTGTCTCCGCTGGGTCCCCCGATGTGTCCCGCTGTGACCCTGGCTGTGTCCCCTGCTGTGTTCCGCTATGTCCCCGGCTGTGTCCCGCTGTGTCCCCGCTGTGTCCCTCTGTGTCCCTCTCTGTCCCCCGCTGTGTCCCGCTGTGTCCCTCTTTGTGCCCCGCTCTGTCCCCGCTGTGTCCGGCTGTGTCCCCCGCTGTGTCCCGCTGTGTCCCGCTGTGTCCCCCGCGGTGTCTCGCTATGTCCCGTTGTGTACTGCTGTGTCCTGCTGTGTCTCCCTGTGGCCCGCTGTGTATCCCGCTCTGTCCCGCTGTGTTCCACTCTGTCCCCCGCTCTGTCCCCCGAAGTGTCCCGCTGTGTCCCTCGCTATGTCCGCGCTGTGTTCCGCTGTGTACTCTGCTGTGTCCAGCTGTGTCCCTGCTGTGTCCAGCTGGGCCGGCTGTATCCTCACTGTGTATCCCGCTGTGTCCAGCTGTGTCCCCGCTGTGTCCCGCTGTGTCCCCGGCTGTGACCCGCTGTGTCCCGCTGTGTCCCCCGCTGTGTCCCGCTGTGTCCTGCTGTGTCCCGCAGTGTCCCACTATGACCCGCTGTGTCCTCGCTGTGTCCGCACAGTGTCCCACTGTGTACCCCGTTGTGTCCAGCTCTGTCCCCGCTGTGTCCCGCTGTGTACCCTGCTGTGTCCAGCTGTGTCTCCGCTGTGTCCCGCTGTGTCCTGCTGTGTCCCGCTGTGTCCCACTATGTCCCGCTGTGTCCCGCTGTGTCCCCCGCGGTGTCCCGGTTTGTCCCGCTGTGTCCTGCTGTGTCCCGCTGTGTCTCCGCCGTGGCCCGCTGTGTATTCCGCTGTGTCCCCGCTGTGTCCCGCTGTGTCTCCCACTCTGTCCCCCGAAGTGTCCCGCTGTGTCCCTTGCTGTGTCCCGCTGTGTCCCACTGTGTCCCCGCTGTGTCCCGCTCTTCTCCCGCTGTGTCCTGCTGTGTCCCCCGCTCTGTCCCACTGTGTCCTGCTGTGTCCAGCTGTGTACCGCTGTGTCCCGTTGTGTCCCCGCTGTGTCCCCGCTGTGTCCCGCTGTGTACCCTGCTGTGTCCAGCTGTGTCTCCGCTGTGTCCCGCTGTGTCCTGCTGTGTCCCGCTGTGTCCCACTATGTCCCGCTGTGTCCCCGCTGTGTCCCCACTGTGTCCCCGCTGTGTCCCGTTGTGTCCTCCACTGTGTCCCGACGTGTCCCCCGCTGTGTCCCACACTGTGTCCCGCTGTGTCCCCCGCTGTGTCCCGCTGTGTCCCCCGCTGTGACCCTCTGTATCCCAATGTGTCCCTGCTGTATCCCGCTGTGTCGCGTTGTGTCCTCGCTGTGTCTCCCACAGTGTCCCGCTTTGTCTTCGCTGTGTCCCCCGCTGCGTCCTGCTGTGTCCCCCACTGTGTCCCACTGTGTCCTGCTTTGTCCCGCTGTGTCCTCGCTGTGTCCCCCGCTGTGTCCTGCTCTGGCCCTCGCTGTGTCCCGCTGTGTCCCGCTTTGTCCCCCGCTGTGTCTCCCGCTGTGTCCTCGCGGAGTCCCCACTGTGTCCCGCTGTTTCCTCACTGTGTCCCCTGCTGTGTCCCGCTGTGTCCCCCGAAGTTTCCCCTGCTGTGTTCCGCTGTGTCCCCCGCTGTGTCCCCCGCTGTGTCCCGCTGTATCCCCCGCTGTGTCCCGCTGAGTCCCCTGCTGTGTCCCCGCTGTGTCCCGCTGTTTCCCGCTTTGTCCTCACTGCATCACACGCTCTGTCCCGCTGTGTCCTCACTGTGTCTCCGCTGTGTCCCTCTGTGTCACCCACTGTGTCCCCCGCTGTGTTCTGCTGTTTCCCGCTGTGTCCCGCTGTGTCCCCCGCTGTGTCACTTTGTGTCTTGCTATGTCCCCACTTTGTCCCCCGCTGTGTCCCCCGCTGTGTCCCGCTGTGTCCCCCGCTGTGTCCCCCGCTGTGTCCCCGCTGTGTCCTGCTGTCTCCCGCTGTGTCCCCTGCTGTGTCCCCGCTGTGTCCCGCTATGTCCCGCTGTTTCCCTCTGTGTCCTCGCTGTATCCCCCGCTCTGTCCCGCTGTGTCCTCACTGTTTCCCCCGTTGTGTTCCGCTGTGTCCCCCGCTGTGTCCAACTGTGTCACGCTGTGTCCTGCTCTGTCCCCGATGTGTCCCGCTGTGTCCCCGCTGAGTCCCGCTGTGTCCCCCGCTCGGTCCCCCACTTTGTCCGGCTGTATCCTCCACTGTGTCCCGCTGTGTCCCCTGCTTTGTCCCGCTGTGTGCCCGCAGTGTCCCCGCTTTGTCCGGCTTTTCCCACTGTGTCCCGTGGTGTCCCCATTTGTCCCCCGCTGTGTCCACTGCTGAGTCCCCTTTGTGTCTGCCGCTGTGTCCCACTGTGTTCCGCTGTGTCCCGTTTTGTCCTCGCTGTGTCCCCCGTTGTGTCCCGCTGTGTCCCGCTGTGTCCCGCTCTGTCCCCGCTGTGTCACGCTCTGTCCCAGTGTGTCCCCGCTGTGTCCCGCTGTGTCCCCGCTGTGTCCCACGCTGTGACCCCTTTAGCCCCTGTTGTGTCCCCACTGTGTCCCCGCTGTGTCTTGCTGGATCCCACTGTGTCCCCTGCTGGGTCCCCACTGTGTCCCCGTTGTTTCCTGCTGTGTCCCCCGCTCTGTCCCCCGCTGTGTACGGCTGTGTCCCCCGCTGTGTCCCGCTGTCTTGCTGTATCCCCCGCTTTTTCCCGCTGTGTCCCCACTGTGTCCCTGCTGTGTCCCACTGTGTCCGTGGTGTCCAGCTGTGTCCCTGTGGTGTCCCGCTGTGTCCTTGCTGTGTCCCCCGCTGTGTCCCGCTTTGTCCCCACTGTGTCCACCGTTTGTCCTGCTGTATCCCCAGCTGTGTCCCGCTGTGTCCCCAGCTGTGTCCTTGCTTTATCCCCCTGTGTTCCGCTGTGCCTCTTTTGTCCTCGCTGTGTATCCTGCACTGTCCCGCTGTGTCCTTGCTGTGACCCCCACTGTGTCCCGCTCTGTCCCTCGCTGTGTCCCGCTGTGTCACGCTGTGTCCCTCTCTGTCCCCTCTGTGTCCCGCTGTGTCCCCCGCTGTGTCCTCCGCTGTGTCCTCACTATGTCCTCGCTGTGTCCTGCTCTTTCCTCACTGTGTCCCCTGCTGTGTCCCGCTGTGTCTCCCGCTGTGTCCCCTGCTGTGTCCCGCTGTGTCCCCTGCTGTGTCCCCCGCTGTGTCCCGCTGTGTCCCCCGCTGTGTCCCCCGCTGTGTCCCGCTGTGTCCTCGCTGTATCCCCCGTTATGTCCCGCTGTGTCCTCACTGTATCCCCCGTTGTGTCCCGCTGTGTCCCCGGCTGTGTCCGACTGTGTCACGCTGTGTCTCATTCTGCCCCCATGTGTCCCACTCTGTCCCGCTGTGTCCCCGCTGAGTCCTCCAGTGGCCCCCGCTCTGTCCCCCGCATTGTGAGGCTGTATCCCCCACTGTGTCCCGCTGTGTCCTCACTGTGTCCCCCGCTTTGTCCCGCTGTGTGCCCGCAGTGTCCCCGCTTTGTCCCGCTGTGTCCCACTGTGTCCCGTGGTGTCCCGCTTTGTCCCCCACTGTGTCCCCCGCTGAGTCCCATCTGTGTCCATGCTGTGTCCCGCTGTGTCCTCGCTGTGTCCCCCGCTGTCTTCCGCTTTGTCCCACACTGTGTTCCGTTGTGTCCCCCGCTGTGTCCCCCGCTGTGTCCTGCTGTGTACCACGTTGTGGCCTGCTGTGTCCCTCGCTGTGTCCCGCTGTGTCCTCCCTGTGTCCCCCGATGTGTCCCGCTGTGTCCCCCGCTGTGTACCGCTGTGTCTACTGCTGTGTACCTGCTGTGTCCCGCTGTGTCCCGCTGTGTTCTGCTGCGTCCACGCTGTGTCCCATGCTGTGTCCCTCTGTCTCCCGCTGTGTCCCCCGCGGGGTCCCGCTATGTCCCGCTGTGTCCTGCTGTGTCCCTCTGTGTCTCCGCTATGTCTCCGCTGTGGCCCACTGTGTATCCCGCTGTGTCCCCGCTGAGTCCCGCTGTGTCCCCCGCTGTGTCCCTCGCAGTGTCCTGCTCTGTCCCTCGCTGTGTCCCGCTGTGTCCCACTGTGTCCCCGCTGTGTCCCGCTCTTGTCCCGCTGTGTCCTCTCTTGTCCCCCTCTGTGTCCATCTGTGTCCCCCACTGTGTCCCCCGCTGTGTCCCGTTGTGTGCCCATTGTCCTCCAGTGTGTCCCCACTTTCCCCCGCTGTGTTCCCCGCTGTGTCCCGCTGCGTCCCGCTGTGTCCAGCTGTGTCACGTGATGTCCCGCTGTGTCTCCCGTTGTGTCACCCGCTGAGTCCTCGCTGTGTCCCTCTGTCCCCGCTGTGTCCCACGATGTGTCCCGCTGTGACCCTGGCTCTTTCCCCCGCTGTGTTCCGCAATGTCCCCGGCTGTGTCCTGCTGTGTCCCCGCTGTGTCCCTCTGTGTCCCGCTGTGTCCCCCGCTGTGTCCCGCTGTGTCCCGCTGTGTCCCCCCCGGTGTCCCGCTGTGTCCCGTTGTGTTCTGCTGTGGCCCGCTGTGTCTCTGCTGTGGCCCGCTGTGTATCCCGCTGTGTCCCCGCTGTGTCCCACTGTGTCCCCCGCTCTGTCCACCGAAGTATCCCGCTGTGTCCCTCGCTGTTTCCCGCTGTGTCCCACTGTGTTCCCGCTGTGTCGTGCTCTTGTCCCGCTGTGTCCTCTCTTGTCCCCCTCTGTGTCCCTCTGTGTCCCCCGCTGTGATGACTGCTGTGTCCCGCTGTGTCCCGCTGTGTCCCCGGTGTGTCTTCCGCTGTGTCCCGCTGTGTCTCCTGCTGTGTCCCCGCTATGTGCCGATGTGTCCCGCAGTATTCCCCACTGTGTCGGGCTGTGTCCTCGCATTGTCCCCACTCTGTCCCGCTGTGTACCCTGCTGTGTCCAGCTGTGTCCCCGCTGTGTCCCGCTGTGTCCCCCACTGTGTCCCGCTGTGTCCTGCTGTGTCCAGCTATGTCCCGCTGTGTCCCGTTGTGTCCTCCCTATGTACCCGCTGTGTCCCGCTGTGTACCCTGCTGTATCCAGCTTTGTCCCCGCTGTGTTCCGCTTGGCCGGCTGTATCCTCGCTGTGTATCCCGCTGTGTCCAGCTGTGTCCCCGCAGTGTCCCGCTGTGTCCCCGGCTGTGACCCGCTGTGTCCCGCTGTGTCCCCCACTGTGTCCCCTGCTGTGTCCCGCAGTGTACCCCGCTGTGTCGGGCTGTGTCCCTCTGTGTCCCTGGATTAGTAATGCTGTGTCCCCCTCTGTTTCCCCAATGTGTCCCTCGCTGTGTCCCTGCTGTGTCCCGCTGTGTCCTGCTGTGTCCCTCTGTGTCACCCACTGTGTCCCCATTGTGTTCTGCTGTGTCGCGGTGTGTTCCGCTGTGTCCCCCGCTGTGTCACATTGTGTCCCGCTATGTCCCCACTGTGTCCCCTGCTCTGTCCCCGCTGTGTCCCCGCTGTGTCCCGCTGTGTCCTCGCTCTGTCCCCCGCTGTGTCCCGCTGTGTCCCGCTGTGTCCCCTGCGGGGTCCCGCTGTGGCCCCGCTGTGTCCCGCTGTGTACCCCGCTCTGTCCCCCGAAGTGTACCGCTGTGTCCCTCGCTGTGTCCCGCTGTGTCCCACTGTGTCCCCGCTGTGGCTCGCTCTTCTCCTGCTGTGTCCTCTCTTGTCCCCCTCTGTGTCCCTCTGTGTCCCCCGCTGTGTCCCCCGCTGTGTCCCGTTGTGTCCCCATTGTCCCCCGGTGTGTCCCTGCTTTCCCCCGCTGTGTTCCCCGCTGTGTACCACTGTATCCCGCTGTGTCCCGCTGTGTCCCCGCTGTGTCCCCTGCTGTGTCCCAATGTGTCGCCTGCTGTGTCCCCGCTATGTGCCTCTGTGTCCCGCTGTGTCCCGTGATATTCCCCACTGTGTCGGGCTATGTCCTCGTATTGTCCCATCTCTGGCCCGCTGTGTACCCTGCTGTGTCCAGCTGTGTCCCCGCTGTGTCCTGCTGTGTCCCCCGCTGTGTCCCCAGCTGTGTCCCGCTGTGTCCCCCGCTGTGTCCCCGCTGTGTCAAGCTGTGTCCCACTGTGTACTCACTGTGTCCCGCGCTGTGTCCCGCTGTGTCCCCCGCTGTGTCCCCCTGTGTCCTGCTGTGTCCCTCTGTGTCCCGATATGTCCAGTTGTGTTCTCGCTGTGTCTCCAGCAGTGTCACGCTGTGTCCTTGCTGTGTCCCTCTGTGTCACCCACTGTGTCCCCACTGTGTTCTGCTGTGTCCCGGTGTGTCCCCTGTGTCCCCCGCTGTGTCACATTGTGTCCCGCTATGTCCCCACTGTGTCCCCTGCTCTGTCCCCGCTGTGTCCCCGCTGTGTCCCGCTGTGTCCTCGCTCTGTCCCCCGCTGTGTCCCGCTGTGTCCCGCTGTGTCCCCTGCGGGGTCCCGCTGTGGCCCCGCTGTGTCCCGCTGTGTACCCCGCTCTGTCCCCCGAAGTGTACCGCTGTGTCCCTCGCTGTGTCCCGCTGTGTCCCACTGTGTCCCCGCTGTGGCTCGCTCTTCTCCTGCTGTGTCCTCTCTTGTCCCCCTCTGTGTCCCTCTGTGTCCCCCGCTGTGTCCCCCGCTATGTCCCGTTGTGTCCCCATTGTCCCCCGGTGTGTCCCTGCTTTCCCCCGCTGTGTTCCCCGCTGTGTACCGCTGTATCCCGCTGTGTCCCGCTGTGTCCCCGCTGTGTCCCCTGCTGTGTCCCAATGTGTTGCCTGCTGCGTCCCCGCTATGTGCCTTTGTGTCCCGCTGTGTCCCGTGATATTCCCCACTGTGTCGGGCTATGTCCTCGTATTGTCCCATCTCTGGCCCGCTGTGTACCCTGCTGTGTCCAGCTGTGTCCCCGCTGTGTCCCGCTGTGTCCCCCGCTGTGTCCCCAGCTGTGTCCCGCTGTGTCCCCCGCTGTGTCCCCGCTGTGTCAAGCTGTGTCCCACTGTGTACTCACTGTGTCCCGCGCTGTGTCCCGCTGTGTCCCCCTGTGTCCTGCTGTGTCCCTCTGTGTCCCGATATGTCCAGTTGTGTTCTCGCTGTGTCTCCAGCAGTGTCACGCTGTGTCCTTGCTGTGTCCTGCTGTGTCCCGATGTGTCCTCTCTTGTCCCCCTCTGTGTCCATCTGTGTCCCCCACTGTGTCCCCCGCTGTGTCCCGTTGTGTGCCCATTGTCCTCCTGTGTGTCCCCACTTTCCCCCGCTGTGTTCCCCGCTGTGTCCCGCTGTGTCCAGCTTTGTCACGTGGTGTCCCCGCTGGGTCCCCCGATGTGTCCCGCTGTGACCCTGGCTGTGTCCCCTGCTGTGTTCCGCTATGTCCCCGGCTGTATCCCGCTGTGTTCCCGCTGTGTCCCTCTGTGTCCCACTGTGTCCCCCGCTGTGTCCTGCTGTGTCCCGCTTTGTGTCCCGCTCTGTCCCCGCTGTGTCCGGCTGTGTCCCGCTGTGTCCCGCTGTGTCCCCCGCGGTGTCTCGCTATGTCCCGTTGTATCCTGCTGTGTCCCGCTGTGTCTCGGCTGTGGCCCGCTGTGTATCCCGCTCTGTCCCCGCTGTGTCCCACTCTGTCCCCCGCTCTGTCCCCTGAAGTGTCCCGCTGTGTCCCTCGCTATGTCCCCGCTGTGTTCCGCTGTGTACCCTGCTGTGTCCAGCTGTGTCCCCGCTGTGTCCAGCTGGGCCGGCTGTATCCTCACTGTGTATCACGCTGTGTCCAGCTGTGTCTCCACTGTGTCCTGCTGTGTCCCCGGCTGTCACCCGCTGTGTCCCGCTGTGTCCCCCGCTGTGTCTCGCTGTGTCCTGCTGTGTCCCGCTGTGTCCCACTATGACCCGCTGTGTCCTCGCTGTGTCCCCTCTGTGTCCCGCTGTGTCCTCGCTGTGTCTCCGTTGTGCCCTCCGCTGTATCCCCCGCTTTGTCCCTCTGTGGCCCCCACTGTGTCCCGTGCTGTGTCCCGCTGTGTACCCTGCTGTGTCCGGCTTTGTCCCTCTGTTTCCCCGGATGAGTCACACTGTTTCCCCTGCTGTGTCCCCGCTGTGTCCCCGCTGTGTCTCGCTGTGTCCTCACTCTGTCCCCCGCTGTGTCCCGCTGTGTCCCGCTGTGTCTCCCACTTTGTCCCCTGAAGTGTCCCACTGTGTCCCTCGCTGTGTCCCGCTGTGTCCCACTGTGTCCCCACTATGTCCTGCTCTTCTCCCGCTGTGTCCTCTCTTGTCCCCCTCTGTATCCCTCTCTGTCCCCCGCTGTGTCCCCTTGTGTCTCCATTGTCCCCCGGTGTGTCCCCGCTTTCCCCCGCTGAGTTCTCCGCTGTGTCCCGCTGTGTCCCGCTGTGTCCCCGCTGTGTGCCCCGCTGTGTCCCACTGTGTCGCCTGCTGTGTCCCCGCTATGTGCCTCTGTGTCCCGCTGTGTTCCGCGATATTCCCTGCTGTGTCGGGCTGTGTCCTCGTATTGTCCCATCTCTATTCCGGTGTGTACCCTGCTGTGTCCAGCTGTGTCCCCGCTGTGTCCCGCTGTGTCCCCCTAGAGTCCCCCGGTGTTCCCGTTGTGTCCCCTGCTGTGTCGCCGCTATGTCAGGCTGTGTCCCACTGTGTACTCACTGTGTCCCGCTGTGTCCCCCGCTGTGTCCCCCTGTGGCCCGCTGTGTCCCGCTGTGTCCCGCTGTGTCCCGCTGTGTCCTCGCTGTGTCCCTCTGTGTCCCGCTGTGTCCCACTGTGTCCCCCGCTGTGTCCCGCTGTGTCCCACTGTGTCCCCCGCTGTGTCCCCGCTGTGGCATGCTGTGTCCTCTGCTGTATCCCCGCTGTGTCCCGCTGTGTCCCGCTGTGTCCCGTGGTGTCCCGCTTTCTCTCCCGCTGTGTCACCCGCTGAATCCCCACTGTGTCCCGCTGTGTCTCCCACTGTGTCCCCCGCTGTATCCCACTGTTTCCCCCGCTGTGTCCTTCTGTGTCCCTCTGTATCCCGCTGTGTCGCCCGCTTTGTTCCCGATGTGTCCCTGCTGTGTCCCTCTGTTTCCCGTTGTGTCCTCGCTGTGTCCCCACTCTGTCCCAGGTGTGTCCCCTGCTGTGTCCCCGCTGTGTCCCCGCTGTGTCAGGCTGTGTCCCGCTGTGTCCTCACTGTGTCCCCTGCTGTGTCCCGCTGTGTCCTCCGCTGTGTCCCGTGCTGGGTAAAGCTGTGTTCCCCGCTGTGTCCCGCTGTGTCCCGCTGTGTCCCGCTGTGTCCTCGCTGTGTCCCCGCTGTGTCCCGCTGTGTAGTCCGCTGTGTCCAGGTGTGTCTCCACTGTGTCCCGCTGTGTTTGGCTTTGTCCTCGCTGTGTCCCCGCTGTGTCCCGCTGTGTCCCAAGGTGTCCCCTGCTGTGTCCCCCTCTTTGTCCCACTGTGTCCTGCTGTGTCCCTCTGTGTCCCGTTGTGTCCTCGATGTTTCCCCACTGTGTCCCAGCTTTGTCCGCGCAGTGTCCCCGCTGTGTCAGGCTGTGTCCCGCTGTTTCCTCTCTGTGTCCCCCGCTGTATCCCACTGTGTCCTCCGCTGTGTCCCGTGCTGTGTCAAGCTGTGTCCCCCTATGTCCTGCTGTGTCCCTCTGTGTCCCGATGTGTCCAGCTGTGTTCTCGCTGTGTATCCAGCAGTGTCACGCTGTGTCCTTGCTGTGTCCCGCTGTGTCCTCTCTTGTCCCCCTCTGTGTCCATCTGTGTCCCCCGCTGTGTCCCCCGCTGTGTCCCGTTGTGTGCCCATTGTCCTCCTGTGTGTCCCCACTTTCCCCCGCTGTGTTCCCCGCTGTGTCCCGCTGTGTCCAGCTGTGTCACGTGGTGTCCCGCTTTGTCTCCCGCTGTGTCACCCGCTGAGTCCTCGCTGTGTCCCATTGTTTCCCCGCTGGGTCCCCCGCTGTGTCCCGCTGTGACCCTGGCTGTGTCCCCCGCTGTGTTCTGCTATGTCCCCGGCTGTGTCCCGCTGTGTCCCCGCTGTGTCCCTCTGTGTCCCACTGTGTCCCCCGCTGTTTCCAGCTGTGTCCCGCTTTGTGCCCCGCTCTGTCCCCGCTGTGTCCGGCTGTGTCCCCCGCTGTGTCCCGCTGTGTCCCGCTGTGTCCCCCGCGTTGTCTTGCTATGTACCATTGTATCCTGCTGTGCCCCGCTGTGTCTCCACTGTGTCCGGCTCTGTATCCCGCTCTGTGCCCGCTCTGTCCCACTCTGTCCCCCGCTCTGTCCACCGAAGTGTCCTGCTGTGTCTTTCGCTATGTCCCCGCTGTGTCCCGCTGTGTACCCTGCTGTGTCCAGCTGTGACCCCGCTGTGTCCAGCTGGGCCGGCTGTATCCTCACTGTGTATCCTGCTGTGTCCAGCTGTGTCCCCGCTGTGTCCCGCTGTGTCCCCGGCTGTGACCCGCTGTGTCCCGCTGTGTCCCCCGCTGTGTCCCGCTGTGTCCTGCTGTGTCCTGCTGTGTCCCACTATGACCCGCTGTGTCCTCGCTGTGTCCCCACAGTGTCCCGCTGTGTACCCCGTTGTGTCCAGCTCTGTCCCCTCTGTGCCCCGCTGTGTCCTCGCTGTGTCCCCGTTGTGACCTCCGCTGTATCCCCCGCTTTGTACCGCTGTGTCCCCCACTGTGTCCTATGCTGTGTCCCGCTGTGTACCCCGCTGTGTCAGGCTATGTCCCTCTGTGTCCCCGGATGAGTCACACTGTGTCCCCCGCTGTGTCCCTGCTGTGTCCCGCTGTGTCCTGCTGTGTCCCTCTGTGTCACCCACTGTGTCCCCCGCTGTGTTCTGCTGTTTCCCGCTGTGTCCCGCTGTGTCCCCCGCTGTGTCACTTTGTGTCCCGCTATGTCCCCACTTTGTCCCCCACAGTGTCCCTGCTGTGTCCCCGCTGTGTCTCGCTGTGTCCTCACTCTGTCCCCTGCTGTGTCCCGCTGTGTCCCGCTGTGTCTCCCACTCTGTCCCCCGAAGTGTACCGCTGTGTCCCTCGCTGTGTCCCGCTGTGTCCCACTGTGTCCCCGCTGTGGCTCGCTCTTCTCCTGCTGTGTCCTCTCTTGTCCCCCTCTGTGTCCCTCTGTGTCCCCCGCTGTGTCCCCCGCTGTGTCGCCTTGTGTCCCCATTGTCCCCCGGTGTGTCCCCACATTCCCCCGCTGAGTTCCCCGCTGTGTCCCGCTGTGTCCCGCTGTGTCCCGCTGTGTCCCCGCTGTGTGCCCCGCTGTGTCCCACTGTGTCGCCTGCTGTGTCCCCGCTATGTGCCTCTGTGTCCCGCTGTGTCCCGCGATATTCCCCGCTGTGTCGGGCTGTGTCCTCGTATTGTCCCATCTCTGTCCCGCTGTGTACCCTGCTGTGTCCAGCTGTGTCCCCGCTGTGTCCCGCTTTGTCCCCGCTGTGTCCCCTGCTGTGTCCCGCTCTGTCCCCTGCTGTGTCCCCGCTGTGTCAGGCTGTGTCCCACTGTGTACTCACTGTGTCCCGCGCTGTGTCCCGCTGTATCCCCCGCTGTGTCCCCCTGTGTCCTGCAGTGTCCCGCTGTGTCCCCCTGTGTCCTGCTGTGTCCTCGCTGTGTCCCCGCTGTGTGCCCCGCTGTGTCCCACTGTGTCGCCTGCTGTGTCCCCGCTATGTGCCTCTGTGTCCCGCTGTGTCCCACGATATTCCCCGCTGTGTTGGGCTGTGTCCTTGTATTGTCCCATCTCTGTCCCGCTGTGTACCCTGCTGTGTCCATCTGTGTCCCCGCTGTGTCCCGCTGTGTCCCCCTCTGTGTCCCCCGCTGTGTCCCGCTCTGTCCCCTGCTGTGTCCCCGCTGTGTCAGGCTGTGTCCCACTGTGTACTCACTGTGTCCTGCACTGTGTCCCGCTGTGTCTCCCGCTGTGTCCCCCTGTGTCCTGCAGTGTCCCGCTGTGTCCCCCTGTGTCCTGCTGTGTCCTCGCTGTGTCCCCACTGTGTCCCCCTGTGTACCCCGGTGTGTCCCCAATGTGTACGCCGCAGTGTCCTGCTGTGTCCCCCACTGTGTCCCCGCTGTGTCAGGCTGTATCCCGCTGTGTCCTCACTGTGTCCCGCGCTGTGTCCTGCTGTGTCCCCCACTGTGTCCCCCTGTGTCCCGCTGTGTCCCGCTGTGTCCTCGCTGTGTAATCCACTGTGTCCCGCTGTGTAATCCGCTGTGTCCAGCTGTGTCTCCGCTGTGTCCCGCTGTGTCCGGCTGTGTCCTCGCTGTGTCCCCGCTTTGTCCCGCTGTATCCCAAGGTGTCCCCTGCTGTGTCCCCCGCTTTGTCCCACTGTGTCCCGCTGTATCCCTCTGTGTCCCGTTGTGTCCTCGCTGTTTCCCCACTGTGTCCCAGCTGTGTCCGCGCAGTGTCCCCACTGTGTCAGGCTGTGTCCCGCTGTTTCCTCGCTGTGTCCCCGCTGTATCCCACTGTGTCCTCCGCTGTGTCCCGTGCTGTGTCAAGCTGTGTCCCCCGCTGTGTCCTGCTGTGTCCCTCTGTGTCCCGATGTGTCCAGCTGTGTTCTCGCTGTGTCTCCAGCAGTGTCCCGCTGTGTCCCCGCTGTGTCCTTGCTGTGTCCCGCTGGGTCCCGCTGTGTCCTCTCTTGTCCCCCTCTGTGTCCATCTGTGTCCCCCGCTGTGTCCCCCGCTGTGTCCCGTTGTGTGCCCATTGTCCTCCGGTGTGTCCCCACTTTCCCTCGCTGTGTTCCCCGCTGTGTCCCGCTGTGTCCAGCTGTGTCACGTGGTGTCCCGCTTTGTCTCCCGCTGTGTCACCCGCTGAGTCCCAGCTGTGTCCCGTTGTGTCCCGGCTGGGTCCCCCGATGTGTCCCGCTGTGACCCTGGCTATGTCCCCTGCTGTGTTCCGCTATGTTCCCGGCTGTGTCCCGCTGTTTCCCCGCTGTGTCCCTCTGTGTCCCACTGTGTCCCCCGCTGTGTCCCGCTGTGTCCCGCTTTGTGCCCCGCTCTGTCCCCTGCTGTGTCCGGCTGTGTCCCCCGCTGTGTCCCGCTGTGTCCCGCTGTGTCCCGCTGTGTCCCCCGCGGTGTCTCGCTATGTCCCGTTGTGTCCTGCTGTGTCCCGCTGTGTCTCCGCTGTGGCCCGCCGTGTATCCCGCTCTGTCCCCGCTGTGTTCCACTCTGTCCTCCGCTCTGTCCCCCGAAGTGTCCCGCTGTGTCCCTCGCTATGTCCCCGATGTGTCCCGCTGTGTACTCTGCTGTGTCCAGCTGTGTCCCCGCTGTGTCCAGCTGGGCCGGCTGTATCCTCACTCTGTATCCCGCTGTGTCCAGCTGTGTCCCCGCTGTGTCCCGCTGTGTCCCCGGCTGTGACACGCTGTGTCCCACTGTGTCCTGCTGTGTCCCGCTGTGTCCCACTATGACCCGCTGTGTCCTCGCTGTGTCCCCACAGTGTCCCGCTGTGTACCCCGTTGTGTCCAACTCTGTCCCCTCTGTATCCCGCTGTGTCCTCCCTGTGTCCCCGTTGTGCCCTCCGCTGTATCCCCCGATTTGTCCCGCTGTGTCCCCCACTGTGTCCCGTGCTGTGTCCCGCTGTGTACCCCGCTGTGTCCGGCTATGTCCCTCTGTGTCCCCGGATGAGTCACACTGTGTCCCCCGTTGTGTCCCTGCTGTGTCCCCCGCTGTGTCCCTGCTGTGTACCGCTGTGTCCTGCTGTGTCCCTCTGTATCACCCACTGTGTCCCCTGCTGTGTTCTGCTGTTTCCCACTGTGTCCCGCTTTTTCCCCCGCTGTGTCACTTTGTGTCTTGCTATGTCCCCACTTTGTCCCCCGCTGTGTCCCCGCTGTGTCCCCGCTGTGTCCTCCTGTGTCCTCGCTCTGTCCCCCGCTGTGTCCCGCTGTGTCCCGCTGTGTCCCCTGCGGGGTCCCGCTGTGGCCCGCTGTGTATCCCGCTGTGTCCCGCTGTGTCCCGCTGTGTCTTCCACTCTGTCCCCCGAAGTGTCCCGCTGTGTCCCTCGATGTGTCCCGCTTTGTCCCACTGTGTCCCCACTGTGTCCCGCTCTTCTCCCGCTGTGTCCTCTCTTGTCCCCCTCTCTGTCCCTCTGTGTCCCCCGCTGTGTCCCCCGCTGTGTCCCGTTGTGTCCACATTGTCCCCGGTGTGTCCCCGCTTTCCCCCGCTGTGTTCCCCGCTGTGTCCCGCTGTGTCCCCGCTGTGTGCCCCACTGTGTCCCACTGTGTCGCCTGCTGTGTCCCCGCTATGTGCCTCTGTGTCCCGCTGTGTCCCGTGATATTCCCCGATGTGTCAGGTTGTGTCCTCGTATTGTCCCATCTCTGTCCCGCTGTGTACCCTGCTGTGTCCAGCTGTGTCCCCGCTGTGTCCCGCTGTGTCCCCCGCTGTGTCCCCCGGTGTTCCCGCTGTGTCCCCCGCTGTGTCCCCGCTATGTCAGGCTGTGTCCCACTGTGTACTCACTGTGTCCCGCGCTGTGTCCCGCCGTGTCCCCCGCTGTGTCCCCCTGTGTCCTGCTGTGTCCCGCTGTGTCCTCGCTGGGTCCCTCTGTGTCCCGCTGTGTCCCACTGTGTCCCCCGCTGTGTCCCGCTGTGTCCCAAGTTGTGTCCCCCGCAATGTCCCGCTGTGTCCCCCGCTGTGTCCCGCTGTGTCACGCTATGTCCCGCTCTGTCTCCGCTGTTTCCCGCTGTGTCCTGCTGTGTACCCCGTTTGTCCCCCGCTGTGTCCCGGCTGTGTCCCCGCTGTGTCCCTCTGTGTCCCCCGCTGTGTCCCCCGCTGAGTACGGGATGTGTCCACGCTGTCAACCGGTGTGTCTCTGCTGTGTCCCGCTGTGTTCTGCAGTGTCCCCGCTGTGTCCCGCTGTGTCCCCCGCTGTGTCCCCCTGTGTCCTGCTGTATCCCAAGCTTTGTTCCGCTGTGTCCCCTGCTGTGTCCCCTGCTGTGTCCCCGCTGTGTCCCGCTGTGTCATTCTGTGTCCCTGCTGTACCTCGTTGTGTCCCCGCTGTGTCGTGCTGTGTCCCCCGCTGTGTCCATGCTCTGTCCCGCTGTGTCTGCGTTTTCCCCCTCTGTGTCCACAATGTCCCCCGCTTTGTCCCACTGTGTCCCCGCTGTGTCCCCCGCTGAATTCCCACTGTGTCCTGCTGTGTCCCCCGCTGTGTCCCCTCTGTGTCCCCCGCTGTGTCCGGCTGTGTCCCCCGCTGAGTCACTGGCTGTGTCGCCCGATGTGTCCCACTGTGTCCCGCAGTGTCTCTGTCTGTGTCCCGCTGTGTCCCTGCTGTGTCCCGCTGTGTCACGCTTTGTCCTCCGCTGTGTCCCCGCTGTGTCCCGCTCTGTCCCGGTCTGTCCTTCGCTGTGTCCCCACTGTGTCCTGCTGTGTCCCACTGTGTCCTGCTGTGTCCCTGCTGTGTTCCGCTGTTTCCCTCTGTGTCCCCCACTGTGTCCCCTCTGTGTCCCTCTGTGTCCCCGCTGTGTCCCCTCTGTGTCCCGCTGTGTCATGCTGTGTCCAGCTGTGTCCCGCTGTGTCTCATTGTGTCCTCGCTATGTCACCGCTTTGTCCTGCTGTGTACCCTGCTGTGTCCAGCTGTGTCCCCGCTGTGTCCAACTGGGCCGGCTGTATCCTCGCTGTGTATCCCGCTGTGTCCAGCTGTGTCCGCGCTGTGTCCCGCTGTGTCCCCGGCTGTGACCCGCTGTGTCCTGCTATGGCCCCCGCTGTGTCCCGCTGTGTCTTTCTGTGTCCGGCTGTGTCCCACTATGACCCGCTGTGTCCTCGCTGTGTCCCCCACTGTGTCCCTGCTGTGTCCGGCTGTGTCCTGCTGTGTCCCTCTGTGTCACCCACTGTGTCCCCCGCTGTGTTCTGCTGTGTCCTGCTGTGTCCCGCTGTGTCCCCCACTGTGTCACTTTGTGTCCCGTTATGTCCCCACTGTGTCCCCAGCTGTGTCCCCGCTGTGTCCCCGCTGTGTCCCGCTGTGTCCTCGCTCTGTCCCCCACTGTGTCCTGCTGTGTCCCGCTGTGTCCCCCGCGGTGTCCCGCTGTGTCCCGCTGTGTCCTGCTGTGTCCCGCTGTGTCTCCGCTGTGGCCCGCTGTGTATCCCGCTGTGTCCCCGCTGTGTCCCACTGTGTCTCCCACTCTGTCCCCCGAAGTGTCCCGCTGTGTCCCTTGCTGAGTCCCGCTGTGTCCCACTGTGTCCCCGCTGTGTCCCGCTCTTCTCCCGCTGTGTCCTGCTGTGTCCCCCGCTCTGTCCCACTGTGTCCTGCTGTGTCCAGCTGTGTACCGCTGTGTCCCGTTGTGTCCTCGCTATGTCCCCGCTGTGTCCCGCTGTGTACCCTGCTGTGTCCAGCTGTGTTTCCGCTGTGTTCCGCTGGGCCGGCTGTATCCTCATTGTGTATCCCGCTGTGTCCCGCTGTGTCCCCCGCTCTGTCCCGCTGTGTCCTGCTGTGTCCTGCTGTGTCCCACTATGTCCCGCTGTGTCCCCGCTGTGTCCCCACTGTGTCCCCGCTGTGTCCCACAGTGTACCCCGCTGTGTCCAGCTATGTCCCAGCTGTGTCCCGTTGTGTCCTCCACTATGTCCCAATGTGTCCCCTGCTGTATCCCCCACTGTGTCCCGCTGTGTCCCGCTTTGTCTACTGCTGTGTCCCTGCTGTGTCCCGCTGTGTCCCACTGTGTTCCGCTGCGTCCTCGCTGTGTCCCACGCTGTGTTCCGCTGTGTCCTTGCTGTGTCCCCGCTGTGTCCCGCTGTGTCCCTGCAGGGTCACAGCTGTTTCCAGCTGTTTCCCGCTGTGTTCCGTGGTGTCCCGCCATGGCCCCCGCTGTGTCCCCCGCTGAGTCGCTGCTGTGTCCCTGCTGTGTCCCGCTGTGTCCTCGCTGTGTCCCCCTCTGTCTCCCGCTCTGTCCGCCGCTGTGTCTCGTGCTTTGTCCCCGCTGTGTCCCACTGTGTCCAGCTGTGTATCGCTGTGTCCCCCACTGTGTCCCGTTGTGTCCCGCTGTGTCCTCCTCTGTGTCCCCCGCTGTGTCCCTGCTGTGTCCCGCTGTGTCCCGCTGTGTCCTTGCTGTGTCCCACGCTGTGTTCAGCTGTGTTCTCGCTGTGTCCCCTGCTGTGTCCCTTTGTGTCCCCAGCTGTATACTCCGCTGTGTCCCACTGTGTCCCCGCTGTATCGACGCTGTGTCCCGCTGTGGCCCGCTGTGTCCTCGCTGTGTCCCCCAATGTGTCCCGCTGTGTCCCCCGCTGTGTCCCTCTGTGTCTTCTGCTGTGTCCCTGCTGTGTCCTGCTGTGTCCCGCTGTGTTCCGCTGTGTCCTCGCTGTGTCCCCCGATGGTTCCCTTTGTGTCCCCAGCTGTGTAACCCGCTGTGTCCCGATGCATCCCCGCGTTATCGACGCTGTGTCCCGCTGGGTCCCGCTGTGTCCTCGCTGTGTTCCCCGCTGTGTCCCACTGTGTACCTCTCTGTGTCCCCCTCTGTGTCCCCCGCTGTGTCTCGCTGTGTCGCGCTGTGTACTGCTGTGTCCCCGCTGTGTCACTGCTCTGTCCCACTGTGTCCCCCGCTGTGTCCCCCACTGTGTCCCCGCTGTGTCCCGCTGTGTCCCTCGCTATTTCCCTGCTGTGTCCCGCTGTGTCCCCGCTGTGTCCCCCGCTGTGTCCCCCGCTGTGTCCGGCTGTGTCCCCCGCTGTGTCCCGCTGTGTCCCCGCTGTGTCCCCCACTGTGTCCCCTGATGTGTTCTGCTGAGTCCCACTGTGACCCCATCTGTGTCCCTGCTTTGTCCCGCTGTGTCCCCGCTGTGTACCCGATGTGTCCCCGCTGTGTCCCCGCTATGTCCCGCTGTCTCCTCCCTTGTCCCCTGCTGTGTCGCGCTGTGTCCCCTGCTCTGTCCCCCGTTTTGTCCCGCTGTGTCCCCGTTGTCCCCCGGTGTGTCCCTGCTGTCCCCTGCTGTGTCCCCGCTGTGTCCCTGCTGTGTCCACCTCTATGTCCCCGCTGTGTACCGCTGTGTCCTGCTGTGTCCCCCGCTTTGTCCTCGCTGTGTCCCGCTATGTCCAAGCTGCATCCCCTCTTTGTCCCCCGCTCTGTTTCTGCTGTGTCCCCCGCTGTGTCCAGCTGTGTCCCCCGCTATGTCCCGCTGTGTATCGCTGTGTCCGCCGCTGTGGCCCGCTCTGTCTCCGCTCTGTCCCCCGCTGTGTCCCGCTGTGTCCCACGCTGTGTCCCGCTGAGTCCCGCTGTGTGCCCCTCTGTGTCCCCGCTCTGTCCCGCTGTGTCCCCCGATGTGTCCCCACTGTGTCCCGCTGTGTTCCTGCTGTTTCCCTGCTGTGGCCCGCTGTGGCCCGCTGTGGCCCGCTGTGTCACACTGTGTCCCCCGCTGTGTCCCCCTGTGTCCCTGCTGTGTCCCCCATGTGTCCTGCTGTGTCCCCTCTGTCTTCCCGCTGTGTCCCCCTGTGCCCCTCTGTGTCCCGCTGTGTCCTCGCTGTGTCCCCCGCTGTGTCTCTTCGGTCCCCCGCTGTGTCCTCCGATGTGTCCTGCTGTGTCCCGCTGTGTCCCCTCTGTCCCCCGCTGTGGCCCCACTGTGTTCCGCTGTGTCCCTCTGTGTCCCAGGCTGTGTCCCCTGCTGTTTCCCCGCTGTGTCACGGCTGTGTCCCACTGTGTCCCACGTTGTGACCCCCACTGTGTCCCCGCTGTGTCCCACTGTGTCACTTGCTGTGTCACTGCTGTGTCCCGCTGTGTCCCCGCTGTGTCCCCCGCTGTGTCCCCCGCTGTGTCCGGCTGTTTCCCCCACTATGTCCCGCTGTGTATCGCTGTGTCTGCCACTGTGTCCTGCTGTGTCCCCACTGTGTCCCCCACTGTGTCAAGCTGTGTCCCCCGATGTGTCCCGCTGAGTCCCGCTGTGTCCCCCTCTGTGTCACCGCTCTGTCCCGCTGTGTCCCCCGCTGTGTCCCCCGCTGTGTTCGCTGTGTCCCGCTGTGACACCGCTGTCCCCGCTGTGTCCCACTGTGTCCCGCTGTGTCCCCCGCTGTGTCCTCCTGTGTCCCTGCTGTTTCCACGCTATGTCCCGCTGTGTTCCCGCTGTGTCACCGCTGTGTCCCGCTGTTTTCCCGCTGTCTCCTCACTTGTCCCCTGTTGTGTCCCGCTGTGTCCCCCGCTGTGTCCCACGCTGTGTCCTGCTATTTCCCCGTTGTCCTCCAGTGTGTCCACGCTGTCCCCTGCTGTGTCTCCTGCTGTGTTCCGCTGTGTCCCGCTCTGTCCCCGCTGTGTCCCGCTGTGTCCCTGCTGTGTTCACAATGTGTCCCGCAGTGTCCCTGCTGTGTCCACAATGTGTCCCGCTGTGTCCCCCCTGTGTCCCGCTGTGTCCCATCTGTGTTTCCGGTGTGTCCAGCTGTGTCTCCGCTCTGTCTCGCTGTGTCCCTGCTCTGTTCCCGC
>NW_012287619.1:0-6419 GCF_000151885.1 Dipodomys ordii
TCCCGCTGTGTCCTCGCTGTGTCTCCGTTGTGCCCTCCGCTGTATCCCCCGCTTTGTCCCTCTGTGGCCCCCACTGTGTCCCGTGCTGTGTCCCGCTGTGTACCCTGCTGTGTCCGGCTTTGTCCCTCTGTTTCCCCGGATGAGTCACACTGTTTCCCCTGCTGTGTCCCCGCTGTGTCCCCGCTGTGTCTCGCTGTGTCCTCACTCTGTCCCCCGCTGTGTCCCGCTGTGTCCCGCTGTGTCTCCCACTTTGTCCCCTGAAGTGTCCCACTGTGTCCCTCGCTGTGTCCCGCTGTGTCCCACTGTGTCCCCACTATGTCCTGCTCTTCTCCCGCTGTGTCCTCTCTTGTCCCCCTCTGTATCCCTCTCTGTCCCCCGCTGTGTCCCCTTGTGTCTCCATTGTCCCCCGGTGTGTCCCCGCTTTCCCCCGCTGAGTTCTCCGCTGTGTCCCGCTGTGTCCCGCTGTGTCCCCGCTGTGTGCCCCGCTGTGTCCCACTGTGTCGCCTGCTGTGTCCCCGCTATGTGCCTCTGTGTCCCGCTGTGTTCCGCGATATTCCCTGCTGTGTCGGGCTGTGTCCTCGTATTGTCCCATCTCTATTCCGGTGTGTACCCTGCTGTGTCCAGCTGTGTCCCCGCTGTGTCCCGCTGTGTCCCCCTAGAGTCCCCCGGTGTTCCCGTTGTGTCCCCTGCTGTGTCGCCGCTATGTCAGGCTGTGTCCCACTGTGTACTCACTGTGTCCCGCTGTGTCCCCCGCTGTGTCCCCCTGTGGCCCGCTGTGTCCCGCTGTGTCCCGCTGTGTCCCGCTGTGTCCTCGCTGTGTCCCTCTGTGTCCCGCTGTGTCCCACTGTGTCCCCCGCTGTGTCCCGCTGTGTCCCACTGTGTCCCCCGCTGTGTCCCCGCTGTGGCATGCTGTGTCTTCTGCTGTATCCCCGCTGTGTCCAGCTGTGTCACGCTATGTCCTGCTCTGTCCCCGCTGTGTCCCGCTGTGTCCCGCTGTGTCCCCCGTTGTGTCCCTTGCTATGTCCCGGCTGTGTCCCCGCTGTGTCCTTCTGTGTCCCCGCTGTGTCCCCTCTGTTTCCCGCTGTGTCATGCTGTGTCGAGCTGTGTCCCGCTGTGTCTCGTTGTGTCCTCGCTATGTCCCCGCTGTGTCCCACTGTGTACCCTGCTGTGTCCAGCTGTGTCCCCGCTGTGTCCCGCTGGGCCGGCTGTATCCTCGCTGTGTATCCCGCTGTGTCCAGCTGTGTCCACGCTGTGTCCCGCTGTGTCCCCGGCTGTGACCCGCTGTGTCCCGCTGTGTCCCCTGCTGTGTCCCGCTGTGTCCTGCTGTGTCCCGCTGTGTCCCACTATGAACCGCTGTGTCCTCGCTCTGTCCCCGGCTGTGTCCCTGCTGTGTCCTGCTGTGTCCTCCTGCGGCCCTCTGTGTCACCCACTGTGTCCCCCGCTGTGTTCCGCTGTTTCCCGCTGTGTCCCGCTGTTTCCACCGCTGTGTCACTTTGTGTCCCGCTATGTCCTCACTGTGTCGCCGGCTGTGTCCCCGCTGTGCCCCGCCATGTCCCGCTGTGTCCTCGCTCTGCCCCCGCTGTGTCCTGCTGTGTCCCGCTGTGTCCCGCTGTGTCCCCCGCAGTGACCTGCTGTGTCCCGCTGTGTCCTGCTGTGTCCCGCTGTGTCTCCGCCGTGGCCCGCTGTGTATCCCGCTGTGTCCCCGCTGTGTCCCGCTGTGTCTCCCACTCTGTCCCCCGAAGTGTCCCGCTGTGTCCCTTGCTGTGTCCCGCTGTGTCCCACTGTGTCCCCGCTGTGTCCCGCTCTTCTCCCGCTGTGTCCTCTCATGTCCCCCTCTGTGTCCCTCTCTGTCCCCCTCTGTGTCCCCCGCTGTGTCCCGTTGTGTCCCCATTGTCCCCCGGTGTGTTCCCGCTTTCCCCCGCTGAGTTCCCCGCTGTGTCCCACTGTGTCCCGCTGTGTCCCCTGCTGTTTCCCACTGTGTCGCCTGCTGTGTCCCCGCTATGTGCCTCTGTGTCCCGCTGTGTCCCGCGATATTGGCCGCTGTGTTGGGCTGAGTCCTCGTATTGTCCCATCTCTGTCCCGCTGTGTACCCTGCTGTGTCCAGCTGTGTCCCCGCTGTGTCCCGCTGTGTCCCCCGCTGTGTCAACCGCTGTGTCCCGCTGTGTCCCCCACTGTGTCCCCGCTGTGTCAGGCTGTGTCCCACTGTGTACTCACTGTGTCCCGCGCTGTGTCCCGCTGTGTCCCCCGCTGTGTCCCCCTGTGTCCTGCAGTGTCCCGCTGTGTCCCCCTGTGTCCCCCTGTGTCCCGCTGTGTCCTCGCTGTGTCCCCACTGTGTCCCCCTGTGTACCCCGCTGTGTCCAGCTTTGTCCCCAATGTGTACGCCGCTGTGTCCTGCTGTGTCCCCAGCTGTGTCCCCGCTGTGTCAGGCTGTATTCCGCTGTGTCCTCACTGTGTCCCGCGCTGTGTCCCGCTGTGTCTTGCTGTGTCCCCGCTGTGTCCCGCTGTGTCTTCACTGTGTCCCTGCTGTGTCCTCGGTGTGTCCCGCTGTTTCCCGGTGTGTCCCCCGCAATGTCCCGCTTTGTCCCCCGCTGTGTCCCACTGTGTCCCACTGTGTCCCCCGCTGTGTCCCCGCTGTGGCATGCTGTGTCCTCTGCTGTATCCCCGCTGTGTCCCGCTGTGTCCTGCTGTGTCCCGTGGTGTCCCGCTTTCTCTCCCGCTGTGTCACCCGCTGAATCCCCACTGTGTCCCGCTGTGTCTCCCACTGTGTCCCCCGCTGTATCCCACTGTTTCCCCCGCTGTGTCCTTCTGTGTCCCTCTGTATCCCGCTGTGTCGCCCGCTTTGTTCCCGATTTGTTCCCGATGTGTCCCTGCTGTGTCCCTCTGTTTCCCGTTGTGTCCTCGCTGTGTCCCCACTCTGTCCCAGGTGTGTCCCCTGCTGTGTCCCCGCTGTGTCCCCGCTGTGTCAGGCTGTGTCCCGCTGTGTCCTCGCTGTGTCCCCTGCTGTGTCCCGCTGTGTCCTCCGCTGTGTCCCGTGCTGGGTAAAGCTGTGTTCCCCGCTGTGTCCCGCTGTGTCCCGCTGTGTCCCGCTGTGTCCTCGCTGTGTCCCCGCTGTGTCCCGCTGTGTAGTCCGCTGTGTCCAGGTGTGTCTCCACTGTGTCCCGCTGTGTTTGGCTTTGTCCTCGCTGTGTCCCCGCTGTGTCCCGCTGTGTCCCAAGGTGTCCCCTGCTGTGTCCCCCTCTTTGTCCCACTGTGTCCTGCTGTGTCCCTCTGTGTCCCGTTGTGTCCTCGATGTTTCCCCACTGTGTCCCAGCTTTGTCCGCGCAGTGTCCCCGCTGTGTCAGGCTGTGTCCCGCTGTTTCCTCTCTGTGTCCCCCGCTGTATCCCACTGTGTCCTCCGCTGTGTCCCGTGCTGTGTCAAGCTGTGTCCCCCTATGTCCTGCTGTGTCCCTCTGTGTCCCGATGTGTCCAGCTGTGTTCTCGCTGTGTATCCAGCAGTGTCACGCTGTGTCCTTGCTGTGTCCCGCTGTGTCCTCTCTTGTCCCCCTCTGTGTCCATCTGTGTCCCCCGCTGTGTCCCCCGCTGTGTCCCGTTGTGTGCCCATTGTCCTCCTGTGTGTCCCCACTTTCCCCCGCTGTGTTCCCCGCTGTGTCCCGCTGTGTCCAGCTGTGTCACGTGGTGTCCCGCTTTGTCTCCCGCTGTGTCACCCGCTGAGTCCTCGCTGTGTCCCATTGTTTCCCCGCTGGGTCCCCCGCTGTGTCCTGCTGTGACCCTGGCTGTGTCCCCCGCTGTGTTCTGCTATGTCCCCGGCTGTGTCCCGCTGTGTCCCCGCTGTGTCCCTCTGTGTCCCACTGTGTCCCCCGCTGTTTCCAGCTGTGTCCCGCTTTGTGCCCCGCTCTGTCCCCGCTGTGTCCGGCTGTGTCCCCCGCTGTGTCCCGCTGTGTCCCCCGCGTTGTCTTGCTATGTACCATTGTATCCTGCTGTGCCCCGCTGTGTCTCCACTGTGTCCGGCTCTGTATCCCGCTCTGTGCCCGCTCTGTCCCACTCTGTCCCCCGCTCTGTCCACCGAAGTGTCCTGCTGTGTCTTTCGCTATGTCCCCGCTGTGTCCCGCTGTGTACCCTGCTGTGTCCAGCTGTGTCCCCGCTGTGTCCAGCTGGGCCGGCTGTATCCTCACTGTGTATCCTGCTGTGTCCAGCTGTGTCCCCGCTGTGTCCCGCTGTGTCCCCGGCTGTGACCCGCTGTGTCCCGCTGTGTCCCCCGCTGTGTCCCGCTGTGTCATGCTGTGTCCTGCTGTGTCCCACTATGACCCGCTGTGTCCTCGCTGTGTCCCCACAGTGTCCCGCTGTGTACCCCGTTGTGTCCAGCTCTGTCCCCTCTGTGCCCCGCTGTGTCCTCGCTGTGTCCCCGTTGTGCCCTCCGCTGTATCCCCCGCTTTGTCCCGCTGTGTCCCCCACTGTGTCCCATGCTGTGTCCCGCTGTGTACCCCGCTGTGTCAGGCTATGTCCCTTTTTGTCACCGGATGAGTCACACTGTGTCCCCCGCTGTGTCCCTGCTGTGTCCCGCTGTGTCCTGCTGTGTCCCTCTGTGTCACCCACTGTGTCCCCCGCTGTGTTCTGCTGTTTCCCGCTGTGTCCCGCTGTGTCCCCCGCTGTGTCACTTTGTGTCCCGCTATGTCCCCACTTTGCCACCCACAGTGTCCCTGCTGTGTCCCCGCTGTGTCTCGCTGTGTCCTCACTCTGTCCCCCGCTGTGTCCCGCTGTGTCCCGCTGTGTCTCCCACTCTGTCCCCCGAAGTGTACCGCTGTGTCCCTCGCTGTGTCCCGCTGTGTCCCACTGTGTCCCCGCTGTGGCTCGCTCTTCTCCTGCTGTGTCCTCTCTTGTCCCCCTCTGTGTCCCTCTGTGTCCCCCGCTGTGTCCCCCGCTGTGTCGCCTTGTGTCCCCATTGTCCCCCGGTGTGTCCCCACATTCCCCCGCTGAGTTCCCCGCTGTGTCCCGCTGTGTCCCGCTGTGTCCCGCTGTGTCCCCGCTGTGTGCCCCGCTGTGTCCCACTGTGTCGCCTGCTGTGTCCCCGCTATGTGCCTCTGTGTCCCGCTGTGTCCCGCGATATTCCCCGCTGTGTCGGGCTGTGTCCTCGTATTGTCCCATCTCTGTCCCGCTGTGTACCCTGCTGTGTCCAGCTGTGTCCCCGCTGTGTCCCGCTTTGTCCCCCGCTGTGTCCCCCTGTGTTACCGTTGTGTCCCCCGCTGTGTCCCCGCTATGTCAGGCTGTGTCCCACTGTGTACTCACTGTGTCCCGCGCTGTGTCCCGCTGTGTCCCCTGCTGTGTCCCCCTGTGTCCCACTGTGTCCCGCTGTGTCCCGCTGTGTCCTCACTGTGTCCCTCTGTGTCCCGCTGTGTCTCCACCGCGGCCCGCTGTGTATCCCGCTGTGTCCCGCTGTGTCTCCCACTCTGTCCCCCAAAGTGTCCCGCTGTGTCCCTCGCTGTGTCCCGCTGTGTCCCACTGTGTCCCCGCTGTGTCCCGCTCTTCTCCCGCTGTGTCCTCTCTTGTCCCCTTCTGGGTCCCCCGCTGTGTCCCCCGCTGTGTCCCCCGCTGTGTCCCGTTGTGTCTCCATTGTCCCCCGGTGTGTCCCCGCTTTCCCCCGCTGAGTTCTCCGCTGTGTCCCGCTGTGTCCCTGCTGTGTGCCCCGCTGTGTCCCACTGTGTCGCCTGCTGTGTCCCCGCTATGTGCCTCTGTGTCCCGCTGTGTCCCGCGATATTCCCCGCTGTGTTGGGCTGTGTCCTCGTATTGTCCCATCTCTGTCCCGCTGTGTACCCTGCTGTGTCCAGCTGTTTCCCCGCTGTGTCCCGCTGTTTCCCCTGCTGTGTCCCCTGCTGTGTCCCGCTCTGTCCCCTGCTGTGTCCCCGCTGTGTCAGGCTGTGTCCCACTGTGTACTCACTGTGTCCCGCGCTGTGTCCCGCTGTGTCCCCCGCTGTGTCCCCCTGTGTCCTGCAGTGTCCCGCTGTGTCCCCCTGTGTCCTGCTGTGTCCTCGCTGTGTCCCCGCTGTGTGCCCCGCTGTGTCCCACTGTGTCGCCTGCTGTGTCCCCGCTATGTGCCTCTGTGTCCCGCTGTGTCCCGCGATATTCCCCGCTGTGATAGGCTGTGTCCTTGTATTGTCCCATCTCTGTCCCGCTGTGTACCCTGCTGTGTCCAGCTGTGTCCCCGCTGTGTCCCGCTGTGTCCCACGCTGTGTCCACCGCTGTGTCCCGCTCTGTCCCCTGCTGTGTCCCCGCTGTGTCAGGCTGTGTCCCACTGTGTACTCACTGTGTCCCGCACTGTGACCCGCTGTGTCCCCCGCTGTGTCCCCCTGTGTCCTGCAGTGTCCCGCTGTGTCCCCATGTAGTCCTGCTGTGTCTCCGCTGTAGACCCCACTGGAGTCCCCCTG
>NW_012287620.1:0-11843 GCF_000151885.1 Dipodomys ordii
GTCCCCCCGCTGTGTCCTAATGTCATCCCTGCTGTTTCCACGCTGTGTCCCGCTGTGTTCCCGCTGTGTCACCGCTGTGTTCCGCTGTTTCCCGCTGTGTCCTCACTTGTCCCCTGTTTTGTCCCGCTGTGTCCCCCGCTGTGTCCCACGCTGTGTCCCGCTATTTCCCTGTTGTCCTCCGGTGTGTCCACGCTGTCCCCTGCTGTGTCTCCCGCTGTGTTCCGCTGTGTCCCGCTCTGTCCCCGCTGTGTCCTGCTGTGTCCCCGCTGTGTTCGGCTGTGTCCCCCGCTGTGTCCCCCTCTGTGTACAGCTGTGTCTACTGCTGTGTCCCCGCTGTGTCCTGCTGTTTCTCGTTGTGTCCTGCTGTGTCCTCGCTGTGTCCCCCGCTGTGTTCCGCTGTGTCCTCGCTATGTTCCCCGCTGTGTCCCGTTGTGTCCCCAGCTGTGTACCCCACTGTGTCCCCTCTGTATCGACGCTGTGTCCCACTGCGTCCCTCTGTGTCCTTGCTGTGTTCCCCGCTGTGTATCGCTGTGTACCCCTCTGTGTCCCCCGCTGTGTCCCGCTGTGTCCCGCTGTGTACTGCTGTGTCCCCCGCTGAGTAACGGAGTTTCCCCGCTGTCTCCCAATGTGTCCTCGCTGTGTCCCCCGCTGTGTCCCGCTGTGTCCCCTCTGTGTCCCCCACTGTGTCCCGCTGTGTCCCGCTGTGTCCCCCGCTGTGTCAGGCTGTGTCCCCCGCTGTGTCACCGCTATGTCCCGCTGTGTCCTCGCTGTGTCCCCCGCTGTCTCCCGCTCTGTCCCCCGCTGTGTCTCACGCTTTGTCCCCGCTGTGTCCCACTGTGTCCCGCTGTGCCCCACTGTGTCCCATTGTGTCTACAGCTGTGTACCATGCTGTGTAACGCTGTGTCCCCACTGTATCGACGCTCTGTCCCGCTGGGTCCCGCTGTGTCTTCGCTATGTTCCCCGCTGTGTCCTGATGTGTCCCCCGCTGTGTCCACCGCTGTGTCCTCCCTGTGTCCCCCGCTGTGTCCCGCTGTGTCCCGCTGTGTGCCCGCTGTGTCCCGCTGTGTACTCCGTTGTGTCCAGCTGTGTCACCGCTGAGTCCCACTGTGTCCCCTCTCTGTCTCCGCTGTCCCCCGCTGTGTCCCCCGCTGTGTCCCGCTGTGTCCAGCTGTGTCCCTCGCTTTGTCCCGATGTGTCCCCGCAGTGTCCCCGCTGTGTCCCACTGTGTCACACTGTGTCCCGTGGTGTCCCGCTTTGTCCCCCGTTGTATCCCGCTCTGTTCCGCTGTGTCCTCGCTGTGTCCCCCGCTGTGTCCCGCTGTGTCCCCGCTGTGTCCCAAGCTGAGTCCCGCTGTGTCCCGATGTGTACCCCGCTGTGTCCGCCTATGTTCCCGCAGTGTCCCCGCTGTGTCCCGCTTTGTCATCGGTGTGTCCCTGGCTGTGTCCCATTGTGTCGCCAGCTGTGTACCCCGCTGTGTCCCGCTGTGTCCCCGCTCTATCGACGCTGTGTCCCGCTGGGTCCTGCTGTGTCCTCCCTGTGTTCCCCGCTCTGTCCCGCTGTGTCCCCCGCTGTGTCCCCGCTGTGTTCCGCTGTGTCTCGCTGTGTCCCGCTGTGTCATCACTGTGTCCCCCGCTGTGTTCCGCTGTGTCCTCGTGTGTCCCCTGCTGTGTCCCGTTGTGTCTCCAGCTGTGTACCCCGCTGTGTCCCCGCTGTATCAACGCTGTGTCCCGCTGGGTCCAACTGTGTCCACGCTGTGTTCCCCACTGTGTCCCGCTCTGTACTCCTCTGTGTCCCCCGCTGTGTCCCGCTGTGTCCCGCTGTGTACTGCTGTGTCCCCCGCTGAGTCCCGCTGTGTCCCTGTTGTGTCCCAATATGTCCTTGCTGTGTCCCCCGCTGTGTCCCACCTGTGTCCCCCCTGTGTCCCCCACTGTGTCCCGCTGTGTCCCCCGCTGTGTCCCCCGCTGTGTCAGGCTGTGTCCCCCGCTGTGTCAACGCTGTGTCCCACTGTGTCCTCGCTGTGTCCCCCGCTGTCTCCCGCTCTGTCCCCCGCTGTGTCTCACGCTTTGTCCCCGCTGTGTCCCACTGTGTCCCGCTGTGTCCCGCTGCGCCCCCACTGTTTCCCGTTGTGTCCACAGCTGTGTACCACGCTGTGTAATGCTGTGTTCCCGCTGTATCGACGCTGTGTCCTGCTGGGTCCTGCTGTGTTCTCGCTCTGTTCCCCGCTGTGTATCACTGTGCACCACTCTGTGTCCCCCGCTGTGTCCCGCTGTGTACTGCTGTGTCCCCCGCTGAGTCCCGCTGTGTCCCCACTGTGTCCCAATGTGTCCTCGCTGTGTCCCACGCTGTGTCCCCTTGTGTCCCCCACTGTGTCCAGCTGTGTCCCGCTGCGTCCCCCGCTGTGTCAGGCTGTGTCCTCCGCTGTGTGACCGCTGTGTCCCGCTGTGTCCTTGCTGTGTCCCCCACTGTCTCCCGCTCTGTCCCCCGCTGTGTCTCATGGTTTGTCCCCGCTGTGTCCCACTGTGTTCCGATGTGTCCCGCTGTGCCCCCACTGTGTCCCCTTGTGTCCACAGCTGTGTACCACGATGTGTAAATCTGTGTCCCCGCTTTATCGACGCTGTGTCACGCTGGGTCCCGCTGTGTCCTCGCTGTGTTCCCCGCTGTGTCCCGCTGTGTCCCCCGCTGTGTCCCCCGCTGTGTCCTCGCTTGGTCCCCCTCTGTGTCCCGCTGTGTCCCCCGCTTTGTCCCGCTGTGTCCCGCTGTGTCCTGCCCTGTCCCTGCTGTGTCCCGCTGTGTCCTGCTCTGTCCCTGCTGTGTCCCCGCTGTGTTCCGCTGTGTCTCGCTGTGTCCCGCTGTGTCCTTGCTGTGTCCCCCGCTGTGTTCCGCTGTGTCCTCGTGTGTCCCCTGCTGTGTCCCGTTGTGTCTCCAGCTGTGTACCCCGCTGTGTCCCGCTGTGTCCCCGCTGTATCAACGCTGTGTCCCGCTGGGTCCAGCTGTGTCCTCACTGTGTTCCCTGCTGTGTCCCGCTCTGTACCCCTCTGTGTCCCCCGCTGTGTCCCGCTGTGTCCCGCAGTGTACTGCTGTGTCCCCCGCTGAGTCCCGCTGTGTCGCTGCTGTGTCCCAATATGTCCTTGCTGTGTCCCCTGCTGTGTCCCACCTGTGTCCCCCCTGTGTCCCCCACTGTGTCCTGCTGTGTCCCCCGCTGTGTCCCCCGCTGTGTCAGGCTGTGTCCCCCGCTGTGTCAACGCTGTGTCCCACTGTGTCCTCGCTGTGTCCCCCGCTGTCTCCCGCTCTGTCCCCCGCTGTGTCTCACGCTTTGTCCCCGCTGTGTCCCACTATGTCCCGCTGTGTCCCGCTGCGCCCCCACTGTTTCCCGTTGTGTCCACAGCTGTGTACCATGCTGTGTAACACTGTGTTCCCGCCGTATCGACGCTGTGTCCCGCTGGGTCCTGCTGTGTTCTCGCTGTGTTCCTCGCTGTGTATCGCTGTGTACCACTCTGTGTCCCCCGCTGTGTCCCGCTGTGTACTGCTGTGTCCCCCGCTGAGTCCCGCTGTGTCCCCGCTGTGTCCCAATGTGTCCTCGCTGTGTCCCACGCTGTGTCCCCCTGTGTCCCCCACTGTGTCCAGCTGTGTCCCGCTGCGTCCCCCGCTGTGTCCCCCGCTGTGTCAGGCTGTGTCCCCCGCTGTGTGACCGCTGTGTCCCGGTGTGTCCTTGCTGTGTCCCCCGCTCTCTCCCTCTCTGTCCCCCGCTGTGTCTCATGGTTTGTCCCCGCTGTGTCCCACTGTGTCCCGCTGTGTCCCGCTGTGCCCCCACTGTGTCCCCTTGTGTCCACAGCTGTGTACCACGATGTGTAAATCTGTGTCCCCGCTGTATTGACGCTGTGTCCCGCTGGGTCCCGCTGTGTCCTCCCTGTGTTCCCCGCTGTGTCCCGCTGTGTCCCCCGCTGTGTCCCCCCCTGTGTCCTCGCTGGGTCCCCCGCTGTGTCCCTTTGTGTCCCCCGCTGTGTCCCGCTGTGTCCTGCCCTGTCCCTGCTGTGTCCCGCTGTGTCCTGCTGTGTCCTTGCTGTGTCCCCCGCTGTCTCCCGCTCTGTCCTCCGCTGTGTATCACGCTTTGTCCCCGCTGTGTCCCACTGTGTCCCGCTGTGTCTCCCCTGTGTCCCCACTGTGTCCAGTTGTGTCCACAGATGTGTAAAACGCTGTGTAACGCTGTATCCCCGCTGTATCGACGCTGTGTCCCGCTGGGTCCCGCTGTGTTCCTGAAGTGTCCCCGCCATGTGCCCGCTGTGTCCCGCTGTGTACTCCGTTGTGTCCAGCTGTATCACCGCTGTGTCCCGCTGTGTCCCCTCTCTGTCTCGGCAGTATCCCTCTGTATCCCCCGCTGTGTCCCGCTGTGTCCCGCTGTGTCACCCTGTGTCCTCGCTGTGTCCTATGCTGTGTTCCGCTGTGTCCCGCTGTGTCCCCCGCTCTGTCCCGCTGTGTCCACTGCTGTGTCCCCGCTGTGTCCCGCTGTTTCCCCCGCTGTGTCCCGCTGTGTCCTCGCTGTGTCCCACGCTGTGTTCTGCTGTGTCCTCGCTGTGTCCCCCGATGTGTCCCTCTGTGTCCCCGCTTTGTCCCAATGTGTACTCGCTGTGTCGCCTGCTGTGTCCCGCTGTGTCCCCCACTGTGTCCCGCTGTGTACCGCACTGTGTCCTGCTATGTTCCCGCTCTGTCTCCGCCTTGTCCACCACTGTGTCCCGCTGTGTCCCGTGGTGCCCCGCTTTGTCCCCCGCTGTGTCCCCCGGTGAGTCCCCGCTGTGTCCCCGCTGTGTCCTGTTGTGTCCCCGCTGTGTGCCCGCTGTGTCCCGCTGTGTACCCCGCTGTGTCCAGCTGTGTCACCACTGTGTCTCGCTGTGGCCCCTCTCTGTCTCCGCTGTCCCCCGCTTTGTCCCCCTCTGTGTACAGCTGTGTCTACTGCTGTGTCCCCGCTGTGTCCCGCTGTTTCTCGTTGTGTCCTGCTGTGTCCTTGCTGTGTCCCCCGCTGTGTTCCGCTGTGTCCTTGCTGTGTCCCCGCTGTGTCCCCACTGAGTCCCGCTGTGTCCTCGCTGTGTCCCCGCGGTGTCCCTGCTGAGTCCCGCCGTGTTCCCCGCTGTGTCCCCCGCTGTGTCCCGCTGGTTCCCGCTGTGTCCCCCGCTGTCTCTCACTGTGTCTCGCTGAGTCCCGCTGTGTCCTGCCGTTTCCCCCGCTGTGTCCACCGCTGTGTCCGCCTGTGTCCCGCTCTGTCCACGCTTTTTCCCTGCTGTGTCTCTGCTGTGTCCCTCCGTGTCCCCCATTGTGTGCCCCCGCTATGTCCCGATGTGTCCCCCGCTTTGTCCCCTGCTGAGTCCCCTGCTGTGTCCACGCTGCGTTCCCGCTGTGTCTCGCTGTGTCCCGCTGTGTCACCGCTGTCCCCCACTGTGTCCCACTGTGTCCGACTGTGTCCCCCCTGTGTCCCGATGTGTCCCCGCTGTGTCCCCGCTGTGTCCCGCTGTGTCCCTCTTTGTCCTCTCTGTGTCCCCCACTTTGTCTCGCTGTGTCCCCCGCTGTGTCCCCCGCTGTGTCCCACTGTGTCCCCGCTGTGTCCCCCATTGAGTACCAGCTGCGTCCCGCTGTGTCCTCGCTGTGTCCCACGCTGTGTCCCGCTGTTTCCCCAGCAGTGTCCCAATGTGTCCCCCGTTGTGTCCTCCACTGTGTCCCGTTGTGTCCCCCGCTGTGTCCCGCTGTGTCCCGTTGTGTCCTGCTGTGTCCTCGCTGTGTCCCTGCTGTGTCCTGCTGTGTATCACGCTTTGTCCAGCTGAGTCCCTGCTGTGTTCCGCTGTGTTTCCTGTTGTGTCCCCTGCTGTGTCCCCTGCTGTGTCCCCCGCTGTCCCCCGCTGTGTTCCGCTGTGTCCCTTTGGTCCCCCAGTGTGTCTCCACTATCCCCCGCTGTGTCCCCCGCTGTGTCCTGCTGTGTCCCGCAGAGTCCTGCTGTGTCCCGCTGTGTCCTCGCTCTGTCCCCCGCTGTGTCCCTCGGTGTCCCGTTGTGTCCTCGCTGTGTCCCCCACTGTGTCCCTGCTGTGTCCCCCGCTGTGTCTCCTGCTGTGTCCCCCGCTGTGTCCGACCCTGTGTCCCGCTGTGTCCCGCTGTGTCCCTGCTGTGTCCCCGCTGTGTCCCCCGTTGTGTCTCTGGCTGTTTCCCGCTGTGTTCCCCGCTGTGTCCTGCTGTGTCCCCTCTGACTCCCGTTGTGTCCGTGCTGTAGCCAGCTGTGTCCCGCTGTGTCCCCGCTTTGTCCCCGCTGTGTCTCTGCTGTGTCCCGCCGTATCCCTCACTGTGTCCCCCGCTGTGTCCCGCTGTGTCCCCCGCTTGGTCCCCTGCTTTGTCCCCCACTGTGTCCCCGCTGCGTTCCCGCTGTGTCCAGCTTTTTCCTTGCTGTGTACCTCTGTGTCCCAGCTGTGTCCTCCACTGTGTCCCGCGTTGTCCACCACTGTGTTCCGCTGTGTCCCTCGCTGTCCCCAGCAGTGTCCCGCTGTGTCCTTGATGTATCCCCGCAGAGTCCCCCGCTGTGTCCTGCTGTGTCCCCGCTGTGTCCCGGCTGTGTCCCCGCTTTGTCCCCGCTGTGTCCCGCTGTGTCCTCGCTGTGTCCCCGCTGTGTCCCCCGCTGTGTCCCGCTGTGTTCCGCTGTGTCCCCCGCTGTCTCTCACTGTGTCTCGCTGAGTTCCGCTGTGTCCCGCCGTGTCCCCCGCTGTATCCACCGCTGTGTCCACCTGTGTCCCGGTGTGTCCACGCTTTTTCCCCGCTGTGTCTCTGCTGTGTCCCACAGTGTCCCCCACTGTGTCACCCGCTGTGTCCCGCTGTGTCCCCCGCTTTGTTCCCTGCTGAGTTCCCCGCTGTGTCCCGCCATGTCCCCCACAGTGTCACCCACTGTGTCCCCATTGTCGCCCGGTGTGTCCCAGCTGTCCCCCGCTGTGTCCCCTGCTGTGTCCAGCTGTGTCCCGTTGTGTCTCTGCTGTGTCCCGCTGTGTCCCTGCTGTTTCCCCTGCTGTATCCCGCTTTGTCCCGCTTTGTCCCCCGCTGTGTCCCGATATGTTCCCGCTGTGTCCCCCTCAGTGTCCCGCTGTGTCCCTGATGTGTCCCTGCTGTGTCCCCCGCTGTGTCCCGCTGTGTCCTCGCTGTTTTCCAGGCTGTATCCCCACTGTGTCTTGCTGTGTCCCGCTGTGTCCCCGCTGTGTCCCCGCTGTGTCCCGCTGTGTCCTCGCTGTGTCCCCGCTGTGTCCCCCGCTGTGTCGCGCTGTGTCCTGCTGTGTCCCCCGCTGTCTCCCACTGTGTCTCGCTGAGTCCCGTTGTGTCCTGCAGTGTCCCCCGCTGTGTCCCCCGCTGTGTCCCCCGCTGTGTCCCGCTGTGTCCCTCTGTGTCCCCCGCTGTCTCTCACTGTGTCTTGCTGAGTCCCGCTGTGTCCCGCCGTGTCTCCCGCTGTGTCCACCGCTGTGTCCGCCTATGTCCCGCTGTGTCCATGCTTTTTCCCCGCTGTGTCTCTGCTGTGTCCTGCCATGTCCCCCACTGTGTGCCCCCGCTATGTCCCGATGTGTCCCCCGTTTTGTCCCCTGCTGGGTCCCCCGCTGTGTCCACGCTGCGTTCCTGCTGTGTCCAGCTTTGTCCCCGCTGTGTACCGCTGTGTCCCTGCTGTGTCCCCCACTGTGTCCCGCTGTGTCCCCCACTGTGTCCCCCGTTTTGTCCCCTGCTGAGTTCCCCGCTGTGTCCCTGCTGTGTCCCCACTGTGTCCGCTCTTTGTCCCGCTGTGTGCTCGCTTTGTCCCCCGGTGTGTCCCGCTCTGTCCCCTGTTGTATTCCCCGCTGTGTCCCGCTGTGTCCCCTGCTGTGTCCCGCAGTGTCCCCGATGTGTCCCCAGTGTGTCCCCAGCTGAGTCCCGGCTGTGTCCCGCTGTGTCCCCACTTTGTCCCCACTGTGTCCCGCTGTGTCCCTCTTTGTCCTCTCTGGGTCCCCAGCTTTGTCCCGCTGTATCCCCTGCTGTGTCCCCCGCTGTGTCCCGCTGTGTCCCCGCTGTTTCCCCCTCTGAGTACCCGCTGTGTCCCGCTGTGTCCCGCTGTTACCCGCTGTGTCCCCGCTGTATCCCCGCTGTGTCCCGCTGTGTCCCTGCTGTGTCTCTGCTGTGTTCCCTCTGTGTCCCGCTCTTTGTTCGCTTTGTCCCCCGCTGTGGCTCGCTGTGTCCTCCGTTGTATCCCCCGCTGTGTCCCGCTGTGTCCCCGAAGTGTCCGCATTGTGTCTCCCGCTGTGTCCCCGCTGTGTCTCACTGTGTCCGGCTGTGTCAAACTTTGTCGTCTCTGTGTCCCTCACTTTGTCCTGCTGTGTCCCCAGCTGTGTCCCATGCTGTGTCCCGGCTCTGTCCCCCACTGAGTACCGGCTGTGTCCCGCTGTGTCCCCACTGTGTCCCCGTTGTGTCCCGCTGTGTTCCTCTTTGTCCTCTCTGTGTCCCCCACTTTGTCCCGCTGTGTCCCCCGCTGTGTCCCCCGCTGTGTCCCGCTGTGTTCCCGCTGTGTCCCCCACTGAGTACCCGCTGTGTCCTGCTGTGTCCTCGCTGTGTCCCACGCTGTGTCCCGCTGTTTCCCCAGCAGTGTCCCACTATTTCCCCCGTTGTTTCCTCCACTGTGTCCCAGTTGTGTCCCACTGTGTTCCTCTTTGTCCTCTCTGTGTCCCCCACTTTGTCCCGCTGTGTCCCCCGCTGTGTCCCCCGCTGTGTCCCGCTGTGTCCCCTCTGTGTCCCCTGCTGTGTTCCGCTGTGTCCCGCTGTGTCCCCACTATGTCCCGGCTGTGTCCCCGCTGTGTCCTGCTTTGTCCCGCTGTGTCCCGCTCTGTCCCCGCTCTGTCCCTGCTGTGTCCCCGCTATGTCCCGCTGTGTCCTCACTGTGTCCCCGCTGTGTCCACGGCTGTGTAAACCGCTGTGTCCCCCTGTGTCCCGCTGTGTCCCCGCTGACCCCACCTGTGTCCCGCTGTGTCCCGCTGTGTCCAGGCTTTGTCCCCGCTGTGTCTCTGCTGTGTCCCGTCGTGTCCCCCACTGTGTCCCCCGCTGTGTCCCGCTGTGTCCCCCGCTTTGACCCCTGCTGAGTCCCTCGCAGTGTCCCCGATGTGTTCCCGCTGTGTCTGGCTGTGTCCCGCTGTGTTCCTCGCTGTGTCCGGCTATGTCCGGCTGTGTCCCTCTTTGTCCTCTCTGTGTCCCCCACTTTGTCCCGCTGTGTCGCCCGCTGTGTCCCGCTGTGTCCCCGCTGTGTCTCTGCTGTGTTCCCTCTGTGTCCCTCTGTGTGTTCGCTTTGTCGCCCGCTGTGTCCCACTGTGTCCCCGAAGTGTCCCCGCTGTGTCCCCGCTGTGTCCCACTGTGTCCGGCTGTGTCCTCCGCTGTGTCTCGCTGTGTCCCCGCTGACCCCCGGTGTGTCCGCGCTGTCCCCAGCTGTGTCCCGCTGTGTCCACGCTTTGTCCCCCGCTGCGTCCCCGATGTGTCCCACTGTGTCCGGCTGTGTCCCACTTTGTCCTCTCTTTGTCCCCCACTTTGTCCCGCTGTGTCCCCCTCTGTGTCCCGCTGTGTCCCCGCTCTGTCCCCCACTGAGTACCCACTGTGTCCCTCTGTGTCCCCGCTGTGTCCCTCTTTGTCCTCTCTGTGTCCCCCACTTTGTCCCGCTGTGTCCCCCGCTCTGTCCCCCGCTGTGTCCCGCTGTGTTCCCGCTGTGTCCCCCACTGAGTACCCGCTGTGTCCCGCTGTGTCCTCGCTGTGTCCCATGCTGTGTCCCGCTGTTTCCCCAGCATTGTCCCACTGTGTCCCCAGTTGTGTCCTCCGCTGTGTCCCGTTGTATCCCCCGCGTTGTCCCACTGTGTCCCCGCTGTGTCCCCGCTGTGTCCTGCTGTGTATCACGCTTTGTCCAGGTTTGTCCCCGCTGTGTCCCGCTGTGTCCCTGCTGTGTCCCCCGCTGTGTCCCCTGCTGTGTCTCCCGCTGTGTCTCCCGCTGTGTCCGACCCTGTGTCCCGCTGTGTCCCTGCTGTGCCCCCGCTGTGTCCCCCGCTGTGTCTCCGGCTGTTTCCCGCTTTGTTCCCCGCTGTGTCCTGCTGGGTCCCTCGCTGTGTCCCCGCTTTGTCCCGCTGTGTCCTGCTGTGTCTCGATGTGTCCCCAGCTGTGTCCCGCTGGGTCCTGCTGTGTCCCGATGAGTCCCCTGCTGTGTCCATGCTGTGTCCTCGCTGTGTCCCTGCTTTCCCCCGGTGTGTCCCCGCTGTCCCCCGCTGTGTCCCCCGCTGTGTCCCCCGCCGTGTCGCTCTGTGTCCCCTCTGTGTCCCCGCTTTGTCCCGCTCTGTCCAGCTGTATCCCCCTATGTGTCCCCGCTGTGTCCCTACTGTGTCCCGCAGTTTCCAGCTCTATCCCCGCTGTGTCCCCCGCTGTGTCCCACTGTGTCCCCAGCTGGGTCCCGCTGGGTCTCGCTGTGTCTCCGCAGTGTCCCCTGCTGTGTCCCCGCTTTGTCCCCGCTGTGTCCCGCTAAGTCACAATGTGTCCTCTCTGTGTCCCCCGCTTTGTCCCGCTGTGTCCCCCACTGTGTCCCCCGCTAAGTCCCGCTGTGTCCCCATTGTCCCCCGGTGTGTTCCAGCTGTCCCCCGCTGTGTCCCCAGCTGTGTCCCCTGCTGTGTCTGGTTATGTCCTGTTGTGTCCCTGCTGTGTCCCGCTGTGTTCCCGCTGTGTCAACGCAGTGTACCTGCTGTGTCCCGCTGAGTCCCTGCTGTGTCCCGCTGTGTCCAGCTGTGTCCCCCGCTGTATCTCCGCTGTGTCCCCTGCTGTGTCCCGCTGTGTCCCTTACTGTGTCCCCGCTGTGTCCCGCTGTGTCCCCGCTGTGTCCCCCATTGTGTCCTCCGTATGCCCGCTGTGTCCCGCTGTGTCCCCACTGTGTGCCCATATGTCCTGCTGTGTCCCGCTGGGTCCCTGCTGGGTCCCACGCTGTGTCCCACTGTGTCCCACGCTGTGTCCCTGCTGTGTCCCCACTGTATCCCGCTGTGTCCAGCTGTGTCCCCCGCTGTGTAACGCTGTGTTCACCGCTGTGTCCCTGCTGTGTCCCGCTTTGTCCCGCTGTATCCCCCGCTGTGTCCCGCTGTGTCCCCGCTGTGTCCACCTCTGTGTCCCCGCTGTGTCCCGCTTTGTCCAGCTGTGTCCCCCGCTGTGTTCTCGCTATGTCCCGCTATGTCCAAGCTTTGTCCCCTCTTTGTCCCCCTCTGTCTCCCCGCTTTGTCCCCCACTGTGTCCCGCTGTGTCCCCGCTGTGTCCCGCTGTGTCACCGCAGTGTACCCGCTGTGTCCCGCTGAGTCCCTGCTGTGTCCCGCTGTGTCCAGCTTTGTCCCCCGCTGTATTCCCCCCTGTGTCCCCTGGTGTGTCCCGCTGTGTCCCGCTTTGTTCCTCTCTGTCGCATGCTGTGTCCCCCGCTGTGCCCCCGCTGTGTCACTGCTGTGTCCCAATGTGTCCCCCGCTGTGTCCCTCTGTGTCCCCTCTGTGTCCCCGCTGTGTCCCCGCTGTGTCCCGCTGTGTCCTCCCTTGTACCCTGCTATGTCCTGTTGTGTCCCCCGCTGTGTCCCCCACTGTGTTCCGCTGTGTCCCCCTTGTCCCCCGGTGTGTCCTTGCTGTCCCCACCTGTGTCCCCCACTGTTTCACGCTGTGTCCCGCTATGTCCCGATGTGTCCCCGCTGTGTCCCCCGCTGTGGCCCCGCAGAGTCCCTGCTGTGTCCCGCTGTGTCCAGCAGTTTTCCCCGCTGTGTCGCTGCTGTGTCCCGCTGTGTCCCCCGCTGTGTCCCCCTGTGTGTCCACGCTTCCCCTGA
>NW_012287621.1:0-2503 GCF_000151885.1 Dipodomys ordii
ACGCTGAGTCCCATTGTTTCCCCGCTGTGTCCCGCTGTGATACTGCTGTGTCCCCGTTGTGTCCCGCTGTGTCCCTGCTGTGTCCCGCTGTGTCCCGCTGTGTCCCCCGCTGTTTCCCGCTGTGTACCTGCTGTGTCCCGCTGTGTCATGCTGTGTTCCCGCTTTGTTCCCCTCTGTGTCCCCACTGTGTCCCCGCTGTGTCCTCGCTGTGTCCCACTGTGTCATCGCTGTGCCCCCCGCTGTGTCCCGCAGTATCCCCCGCTGTGTCCCGCTGTGTCCCAATTTGTGTCTCTCTGTGTCCACCACTGTGTCCCCGCTGTGTCCCGCTGTGTCCCACTGTGTCCTCGCTTGTCCTCTGCTGTGTCCCCCTTGTCCCCCGCTGTGTCCCCTCTATCCCCTGCTGTGTCCCCTGTTGTCTTCCACTGTGTCCCGCTGTGTCCCCTGCTGTGTACCCCGCTGTTTCCCTCTGTGTCCCTCTCTGTCCCATGCTGTGTCCCCCGCTGTGTCCCCGCTGTGTTCCCCGCTTGTCCCCACTGTGTCCCGCTGTGTCCCGCTGTATCTCCCACTGTGTCCCGCTGTGTCCCCGCTGTTTCCACCTCTGTGTCCCACTGTGTCCCGCTGTGTCCCCTTTGTCCCCCGCTGTGTCCCTCTGTGTTCTCGGCTGTGTCCCTCTGGGTCCCCCGCTGTGGCCCTGCTGTGGCCCGCTGTGACCCGCTGTGTCCTGCTTTGTTCCGCTGTGACCCCTGCTGTGTCCCTGCTGTGTCCCCGCTGTGTCCCTCTGTGTCCCGCTGTGTCCCCGCTGTGTCCCAGCTGTGTCCCCGCTGTATCCCCGCTGTGTCCCCGCTGTGTCCCGCTGTGTCCCGCTGTGTCCCCGCTGTGTCCCGCTGTGTCCCCGCTGTGTCCCCGTTGTGTCCTGCTGTGTCCAGCTGTGTCCCCGCTGTGTCCCACTGTGTCCCACGTTGTGTCCCACTGTGTCCCCGCTGTGTCCCAGCTGTGTCCCCGCTGTGTCCCGCTGTGACCCGCTATGTCCCCGCTGTGTTCCGCTGTGTCCCGCTGTGTCCCTCGCTGTGTCCTCGCTGTGTCCCGCTGTGTCCCGCTGTGTCCCCCGTTGTGTCCCTCTGTGTCCCCGCTGTGTACCCTGCTGTGTCCCGCTGTGTCCTCACTATGTCCCGCTCTGTGTCCCCGCTGTGTCCCCGTTGTCCCCAGTTGTGTCCCCGCTGTCCCCTGCTGTGTCCCCCGCTGTGTCCCGCTGTGTCCCGCTGTGTCCCCTCTGTCCCCCGCTGTGTCCCGCTTTGTCCTTCTGTGTTCTCTGCTATGTCCCTCTGGGTCCTCCGCTGTGGGCCCGCTGTGTCCCGATGTGTCTCCGCTGTGTCCCGCTGTGTCATCGCTGTGTACCCGCTGTGTCCCGCTGAGTCCCTGCTGTGTCTTGCTGTGTCCAGCTGTGTCCCCCGCTGTATCCCCGCTGTGTCCCCTGCTGTGTCCCGCTGTGTCCCGCTGTGTCCCTCTCTGTCCCATGCTGTGTCCCCCGCTGTGTCCCCGCTGTGTCCCGCTGTGTCCCCACTCTGTCCCCCTCTGTGTCGCCGCTGTGTCCCCGTTGTCCCCATTTGTGTCCCCGCTGTCTCCTGCTGTGTCCCCCGCTGTGTCCCGCTGTGTCCCGCTTTGTCCCCTCTGTCCCCCGCTGTGTCCTGCTGTGTCCCTCTGTGTTCTCCGCTGTGTCCCTCTGGGTCCCCCGCTGTGTGCCCGCTTTGTCCCGATGTGTCTCCGCTGTGTCCTGCTGTGTGATCGCAGTGTACCCGCTGTGTCTCGCTGAGTCCTGCTGTGTCTGCTGTGTCCAGCTGTGTCCCCTGCTGTATCCCCGCTGTGTCCCCTGCTGTGTCCCGCTGTGTCCCGCTGTGTCCCTCTCTGTCCCATGCTGTGTCCCCCACTGTGTCCCCGCTGTGTCACCGCTGTGTCCCACTGTGTCCCCCGCTCTGTCCCCCACTGTGTCCCGCTGTGTCCCTCGCTGCGTCCCCGCTGTGTCCCGCTGTGTCCCCGCTGTGTCCCCCGTTGTGTCCCTTTGTGTCCCCGCTGTGTCCCCGCTGTGTCCCGCTGTGTCCCCACTGTGTCCCCCTATGTCCTGCTGTGTCCCGCTGTGTCCCCGCTGTGTCCCCCACTGTGTCCCGCTATGTCACCGCTGTGTCCCCCGCTGTGTCCTGCTTTGTTCCGCTGTGTCCCGCTGTGTCCCCAATGTGTCCCCCTATGTCCTGCTGTGTCCCGCTGTGTCCTCACTGTGTCCCACTGTGTCCCACGCTGTGTCTGACTGTGTCCCCGCTGTGTCCCAGCTGTGTCCCCGCTGTGTCCCGCTGTGTCCCGCTGTGTCCCAGCTGTGTCCGGCTGTGTCCTGCTGTGTCCCTCGCTGTGTCCTCGCTGTGTCCCGCTGTGTCCCTCGTTGTGTCCCTCTGTGTCCCCGCTATGTCCCACTGCTGTGTCCCGCTGTGTCCCCACTGTGTCCCGCTCTGTGTCC
>NW_012287622.1:0-1155 GCF_000151885.1 Dipodomys ordii
TCACCAGCTGACGGCCGAGGACGTGTACGACATCTCCTACGTGGTGGGCCGCGTAGCTGATGGCGCTGGGCGGCGACCCCCGCGTGGCGCGGCTGCAGTTCACCATCGTCCGCGTGCTGGAGATGCTGGAGGCGCTGGTGACCGAGGGCGGCCTGGCGGCCGAGGCGCTGCGGCGGGAGCGGGACAGCCTGCGGCGGGAGGTGGAGGGGCTGCGGAGCGGGGGCCCTCCCGCCGGCGCGGGGGTGAGTGCGGGGCGGGGAGCCCGGGAGGGGCCGCTGGGGGGGAGCAGGGTGACACTGGAGGGACCACGGTGACAGTCAGTGGACGGGAGCAGAGTGACAGTGGGTAGAGCTCGGTGACAGTGGATGGAGCAGGGTGACAGTGGATGGAGCACGGTGACAGTGGATGGAGCAGGGTGACAGTGGGTAGAGCTCGGTGACAGTGGGTAGAGCTCGGTGACAGTGGATGGAGCAGGGTGACAGTGGATGGAGCAGGGTGACAGTGGACGGAGCAGGGTGACAGTGGACGGAGCACGGTGACAGTGGATGGAGCAGGGTGACAGTGGGTAGAGCTCGGTGACAGTGGATGGAGCAGGGTGACAGTGGGTAGAGCTCGGTGACAGTGGATGGAGCAGGGTGACAGTGGGTAGAGCTCGGTGACAGTGGATGGAGCAGGGTGACAGTGGATGGAGCAGGGTGACAGTGGATGGAGCAGGGTGACAGTGGATGGAGCAGGGTGACAGTGGATGGAGCAGGGTGACAGTGGATGGAGCAGGGTGACAGTGGACGGAGCAGGGTGACAGTGGACGGGAGCAGGGTGACAGTGGACGGAGCAGGGTGACAGTGGACGGGAGCAGGGTGACAGTGGATGGAGCAGGGTGACAGTGGACGGAGCAGGGTGACAGTGGACGGAGCAGGGTGACAGTGGACGGAGCACGGTGACAGTGGACGGGGGCAGGGTGACAGTGGACGGAGCAGGGTGACAGTGGACGGGGGCAGGGTGACAGTGGACGGAGCACGGTGACAGTGGATGGAGCAGGGTGACAGTGGGTAGAGCTCGGTGACAGTGGATGGAGCAGGTGACAGTGGACGGAGCAGGGTGACAGTGGACGGGAGCAGGGTGACAGTGGATGGAGCAGGGTGACAGTGGACGGGC
>NW_012287623.1:0-1877 GCF_000151885.1 Dipodomys ordii
TTACCTAGTGATGGAGCCAGGGGTGCCAGGGAAGGAATTTGGGTGACATGAGATGTAGCCAGGGTGACTATTGATGAAGCATGTGTGACAGTGGATGGAGCAGGGTGACAATGGATTGAAGCAGGGGTGACAGTGGATGGAGCTCGGTGACTGTGGATGGAGCAGGGTGACAGTGAATGGAGCAGGGTTGACAGTGTACGGGATCCAGGTTGACAGTTGAAGGAGCAGCGTGACAGTGGATGGAGCTCGGTGACAGTGGATTGAGCAGTGTGACAGTGGATGGAGCAGGGTGACAGTGGATGTAGCAGGGTGACAGTGGATGGAGCAGGGTGACAGTGGACGGAGCAGGGTGACAGTGGACGGAGCAGGGTGACAGTGGTTTGGAGCAGTGTGACAGTGGATGGAGCACGGTGACAGTGGACGGAGCAGGGTGACAGTGGATGGAGCAGGGTGTCAGTGGACGGAGCAGGGTGACAGTGGACGGGAGCACGGTGACAGTGGACGGAGCAGGGTGACAGTGGACGGGAGCAGGGTGACAGTGGATGGAGCAGGGTGACAGTGGACGGGGGCAGGGTGACAGTGGACGGAGCAGGGTGACAGTGGACGGAGCAGGGTGACAGTGGACGGAGCAGGGTGACAGTGGATGGAGCAGGGTGACAGTGGATGGAGCAGGGTGACAGTGGACGGGGGCAGGGTGACAGTGGATGGAGCAGGGTGACAGTGGATGGAGCAGGGTGACAGTGGATGGAGCAGGGTGACAGTGGATGGAGCAGGGTGACAGTGGACGGGGGCAGGGTGACAGTGGACGGAGCAGGGTGACAGTGGATGGAGCAGGGTGACAGTGGATGGAGCAGGGTGACAGTGGACGGGGGCAGGGTGACAGTGGATGGAGCAGGGTGACAGTGGATGGAGCAGGGTGACAGTGGACGGAGCAGGGTGACAGTGGATGGAGCAGGGTGACAGTGGATGGAGCAGGGTGACAGTGGACGGGGGCAGGGTGACAGTGGATGGAGCAGGGTGACAGTGGATGGAGCAGGGTGACAGTGGACGGGAGCAGGGTGACAGTGGACGGAGCAGGGTGACAGTGGACGGAGCAGCGTGACAGTGGATGGAGCACGGTGACAGTGGACAGTCTTCAGCTCAAGGCTAGCACTTTATCACTTGAGCGTCAGCCCCACTTCCGGCTTTTTCTGCTTAGGTGGTGCTGAGGAATCAAACCCAGAGCCTCAGGCATGCAAGCAAGCACTCTACCACTGAGCCACTTTCCCAGCCCATTCTTGTTTTTTTCTTAGGAGTATGTGTATATGTGTTTTTTTTTTGGGGGGGGAGGAGGGGCAGTTCCTGGGAATTGAACTCAGGGCCTGGGCGCTGTCCCTGAGCTCTTTTTCTGCTCAAGGATACTGCTCTACCAGTTGGAGCCACTGTGCCACTTCTGATTTGCTGGTGGTTAATTGGAGACAAGAGTCTCACAGAGCCAGCTGCTGGTGGCTCACATCTGTAATCTTAGGTAGTCAGGAGGCTGAGATCTGAGGAAAACAGTTCAAAACCAGCCCAGCAGGAAAGTTCAGACTTTTAGACTTTTTTTTTTTTTTTTTTTTTTGGCGGCCTGAAGTTTTAACTCTGGGCTTGGGCCCTGACTCGGAACTTCTTTTTTTGCTCTAAGCTAGCCTCTTGAATCAGCACCATTTCTAACCTTTTTTTTTTTTTTTTTTGGGAATTGATTGAAGAATTCCCCAGAATTCTCTGCCCCGGGCGGGGTTCCAACCATGATCCTCCCTCGAAATTCACCCTCCTAAGGACACATGAAATATAAAAATGAATCCCTGGGCCCCCTCGCCCCGAGATACTTTTTATCCCCAATTAACCCCCCAAAAACC
>NW_012287624.1:0-1019 GCF_000151885.1 Dipodomys ordii
GCAGCCCGGCGGTAGATGCGAAGGCTTGTCACTCCCGGCGGGGTCCAGGACCGTACCCCGCCGCCTTTCCCTGTTCCCGGGAGTCCCCCCGGTGCGGGCGGCGCCCCGCCGGGGCTGCTTGCGGGAGTGTGCGGCGGCCCCCGGGAGGTTTTCGAATCTCCGCTCGCGCCCTGGCGTCCCAGACGGAGGGAAGCGTCTGGCATTTTGTCCAGACGGGGCCCATGGCAGACTTCCTTAAGTTTCAACTTTTTATTTTCTTTGCTCTTCAGCCCAACCCCCCTCACCCCCTTCTTTTTTTTAAACAAAATGTAGAATTTTGGCTGCGGTGGGGCCGACGCTGGGGGAAAAAATAAAATAAAAAAAAAGGCATCCGTGGATCTGCCCGTCCTGGTTGGTCTCCCCCCCCCCCCCCCTTCCAGGCTTAATCCTATTTTGGAACGGGTGAGGTCTTTTGTTGGGTGGGCACTCTTGATTGCTTGTCTGTTTATTTTTTAATGTGCAACTAATTTGATTTGAATTTTTTCCAGTTTCCGGGCCTTGCTAGGGAGAGCTAGGGGAGAAGGGACTAATGCCACTTTTCTTTCAGTGTGGCCAGAGGTGGGGCGCGGGGAGCGGGGTCGCTGTGGTGTGGGCATTGAGAGGGAGCAGACAGACCCGGAAGAAAAGGAATCTGTTCTGGAATCACGTTTCCCCCCTCCCTCTGCCTTTTTTCCCTTTTTCCTCTTCTTTTTTTCTTTTTCTTTCTCTCCCCGCCCCCCCCCCCCGCTTTTTTTTTTTTTTTAAGGTTTTAGGCCTTGAGTACAATTGCACGGATCTGTTCTGATTTCTATTTCCTGAGTTCCTCCAGGGCCAGCCTCAAGTGGAAGCATTGCCTATAGCATGGGTACCCTGATATTGTGGCCCCCCCCTTTTTTGGCGGGGTGGGGTGGAGAGGCTTGGTTCCCTCTCATAGGAGGCTGACTCTGGAAGCAGTAAATTTCCTGGCTTCTTGGCAGCAGCAGGAAGGTAAAGTCTCTGGA
>NW_012287625.1:0-4024 GCF_000151885.1 Dipodomys ordii
CAAGTCAGTCAGGCCGTTCATTTCCGTCCAGTAAGTTGTCACTGATAGCTGTTTTCTTTAAAATACTAACCTTTTGCAAAATGAGGCTACGTAGATAATTCATGTGAAAAAAACTTTTAAGAGTAGGATAAGTATTTTATAGGCTCTCTTTCCTTAGATTTAAATTACCTTGCTTAGATTATATCTATCAAACACCAAAGTGATTTTTGATCATTCTGAATTGAATGTTGTAGTACAGAAGGGACAATATTAGAAGTGAATAACCCTGTATACTGAATGCACAGAATCCACACAAATGTTCCTGAACAGTCTTGTTACAGTTTGGTTAGCACTTAAAACAGATTTGTATTCAAGTATGTATTTCCCATACACTTAAGTAAAATTTCACCCATCTAAAAGTTATGATATTATACATAACTGAATTGCACTATAATTGTATCCTACTAAATACTGGACTTGATTTTATTTTAATACTTTCAAATATGAACAAAATATTTACTCTACATTTTCTGATTTTCCTTAGCACCAAACACCAGAGATTTGGATGTTTTTCTTCGGAAACAGGAATCCGGGTTTGGCTTCCGGGTCCTGGGCGGAGATGGGCCTGACCAGTCCGTAAGTGGGAATCTTTGCCATGTGTCTCTTGGAGTGGTGTTTCAGTGGAGTGGGGTGTTCTTGTTTTAATATGAGGAAAAAGGCATTTCTGTGAGTAGCATCCATCCTCAATTAGCATGGAATAGCTGAAGCCAACAACTGTAGCTAAAAACATGTCGGCTGAGACTTAGGCAGTAGTGGCTCACGCCTGTCATCCTAGCTACTCAGGAGGCTGAGATCTGAGGATCGCAGTTCAAAGCCAGCCCAGGCAGGAAAGTCAGTGAGATTCTTTATCTTCAATTGATCACCAGAATACCGGAAGTGGTGCTATGGCTCAAAACAGTAGAGTGCTAGCCTTGAGCAAAGACAGCTCAAGGACAGTGCCTAGGCCCAGAGTTCAAGCCCCATGACAGACCCCCCCCCAAAGAAAAACAAAAACACAACATATCAGCTATAATTCAGACACTGATTGATATATTTACTTTTCTGTGTAAATAAATAAGGCTTACTTGGAGCTAGAGCTAGAGTTCAACAGTAACACATGCACCTAGTGTACACAAGGCCTGCTTCCATCTTTGACACCCAAAAACAGAAACTTAGCTGAGCTTTCCTTTTAGCTTTCCCTTGCAAAGCAGATTCTAAGACATCATCGCTAAGAAACCTGTTACCTATCCAGGTACCAGTGGCTCACTCTGTAATGCTGGGTACTTAGGAGTCTGAGATCTGAGGATTTGGGTTAGAAGTTAGTCTGTGAGACTTTTATCTCCTATTAAAGAGTAAAAAGAAATGGAGCTGTGGCTCAAGTGGTAGAACACCATCCTTGAGTAGAAAAAGCTAAGCAAGAACAAGATGCCCTGAGTTCAAGTCCCAGAAGAAACCTATAATCCTCTGTCCTCTCTGCCAAGGTCTTTACCTTGTAGATGCTGTGATAACCCTCTTCTCTGTTCATCCAGTCCTATTGTTCCTTCTGTTAGCTCTGAAAGCTTGAGAAGACAAAATAACTCATATTTCAGTCTAGAATGCTAAAGGCTTAGATCTGTAAAGCATTTCAACTCTAGAATTTTGTTTATGCAGTGATCTTATATGAAGTTTGTGGAACAATCAGTGGTTCAGTTTTTAAGTTTTGCACTTCTTTTTTTGTTTATTGTGGTACAGAGGATTGCTTGTGCTTTCCCTCTTCCACCTGAGCTATGCCTCCAATCCTTCCTCTTTTAGTTTAGTTTTTTTTTTGGGGGGGGCGGAGGGGGAAGGGTCCGGTCATGGGGCCTGAACTCTAGGCCTGGGCGCTGTCCCTCAGTGCTTCAGCTCAAGGCTAGCACGCTATCACTTGAGCCATAGCACCACTTCCAGCTCTTTTTTTTCCTGCTTATGTGGTGCTGAGGAATTGAACCCAGGGCCTCATGTATGCAAGGCAAGCGCTCTACCACTGATCCACCTTCTCAGCCCCAGTTTTGTTTTTTAAATAGGGTCTCAAGCTAATCTTTTCACAGAACTCATATCCTCCTCTTACCTCTGCCTCTAGCTGAGACCACAGGCATATGGCCATTATGACTGGCCCTTACCTTTGGTAAATGGCAGAGAGTAATATGGCCTGTAGAATATAAGAATGTATTTATATTTTATTCTATGTCATATCCAAAAAGAGTACATTGTTATCTTAGAAGTTAGGCAAATAAAAGTAGTATTTTTAAATGTCAGTACTTTTAAATGTTTAATGTATAAGTATGTTCTAATTAGTCTCCAGTGGTAACTGATTGTCGCCTGAGGATTCTAGAAGGACTGTATTAGTGGTTAGGTGAGGTACCACTTCTAGGGTAGCAACTTTCTGAAATATGACTTTCACAGATAAATTGTGAGATATCTGTTGGTTTGCAGTGTTGAGTCAGGAAGGTCTTAACTCTCCAGCGATTCTTTGTACACTGTACAGCCAGCCTTTACTTTACTGTCTTACCAGATATACATTGGGGCCATCATTCCCCTGGGAGCTGCTGAGAAAGATGGCCGGCTCCGTGCTGCAGATGAGCTGATGTGCATTGATGGGATTCCTGTCAGAGGGAAGTCACACAAACAGGTCTTGGACCTCATGACCACCGCAGCACGGAATGGCCATGTGCTACTGACTGTCAGAAGAAAGATCTTCTGTGAAGGTGTGTAAGCCTCTTACTGCTCGGAAAAGTTAAAAGGAGACATGTCATCTTCTCTGTCATCTTGCAGGACTCTTTTCCATGTTCAATACACTATAACCTGGGTATGATAGTGCCTGTAATCCGAGCTCTTGGGAGGTTGAGGCAGGAGGATGGAAAATTCCAGGCCATTCTGGAGACCTTAACTCAAATTTCTATAAAAGATAATTTATATGATCCAGGATCCTATTATGGGAGGCCATGTAAAGTAATAGTAGTATTAATAAGAAGAAACTTTAAATCTCGACATTAAGATTATACTAATTAATAAATTTTACCACTGTAGAATTATAGATGAAATCTGTGTTTCAAAAAAGAATGCAGTTCTTTGATTAGAACAACGTACTCCCCTGTCTGGGTAATGGAGGACTTTGGGTCCTGGTGAAACCCCAGACTGACCCTCAAGGATAGGTTACCACCTAAGTGCTTTCCCTGTCTTCTTTAGTCCTCACACATATTCCCATGAAGCACTGCGATGACCTAGGTCTATGTGGTTGTACAGTGACTCAGAAGGCTCAGAGACACATGGCTTGTCAATACTAGGGCCAACATTAAGACACAGTATTTGCTTGCAGAGTCCAGTGTCTAAACCATGACACAAGAATATGGACACTTGTGTCTGCTTGCCTAGCTACTCTGTAGTCCCAGCTCCTAGAAGATTCCCTGCCTGCAAGATGGAGATTGGTAAATGTCTGATCCTTGATGGATATGGGCATCGCTCTTTTCCTTTGCAGGTGTTCCAGGGCCTCACGTACTACGCACATGTTCTTTTACTGGGCTACATCTCCAGCCCGTTGGCATCACTCTTTTTTATTTGTTGAGATAAAAACATGCATTCTGCTTTTATAAAATGGGTTAAGCTAGGCACCAGGGGCTTATATCTGTAATCCTGGCAATTTAGGAGACTGAGATCTGAGGATCATGGTTCAAAGCCAGCCCAGGCAGGAAAATCCATGAGAATTTAATACCTAATTAACCATTAAAACAAAAAACTGGAAGTGGAACTGTGACTTAACTGGTAGAGCACTAGCCTTGAGGAGAAAAGGCTCAGGGTCAGTGCCCAGGCCCTGAGAATCTACACCAAGCAAAGTCTGCTGTTCACCAACAGTGAGGGAAAGAAAAGTGAGACCTGCTCATGATAAACTCGCATGAAAGCTGTATGGCAAAGCATATGGTATGACTGGGAAGGTGGCTCAGTGGTAGAATGCTTAATCTCGCATGCTTGAATACCCTGGGTTCCATTCCTC
>NW_012287626.1:0-4821 GCF_000151885.1 Dipodomys ordii
GGACCCAGCGGGGACACAGCTTGGACACAGCGGGGGACACAGCGGGACACAGCGGGACACAGCGGGGGACACAGCGAGGGACACTGCGGGGGACACAGCGGGACACTGTGGGGAACACAGAGAGGACACAGCAGGACCCAGCGGGACATAGCATCGATACAGCGGGGACACAGCGGGACACAGCGGGGTCACTGCGGGACACAGTGGGGGACAAAGCGGGACACAGCGGGACACAGCGGGGACGCAGCGGGACACAGCGGGACACGACGGGGGACACAGCAGGACACAGAGGGGGACACATTGGGGGACACAGCGGGGGACAAAGCGGGACACCACAGAACACAGTGGGAAACAGCGGGACACAGCGGGGAAACCGCGGGGACACAGGGGGACAAAGCGTGGGACACATAGGGACACAGCGGGGGAGACAGCGGGACACAGTGGGACACAGCGGGGGACACAGGGGGGACACAGCGGGACCAAGCGGGACACAACGTCGATACAGCCGAGACACAGCGGGACACAGCGGGGGACACAGCGAGGACACAGCAGAACACAGCGTTGGAAACAGCGAGGACACATTGGGACACAGTGGGAATTCAGTGGGGGACACAACAGTACACAGCGGGACACAGCGGGACACAGCGGGGGACACAGCGGTGGACAGAGCAGGAGACAGAGGCGGACACAGCGAGGACACAGCGGGACACAGCGGGGACACAGGTGGCTAAGGGGGGGCCACAGCGGGGGACAAAGCGGGACACCACGGAACACAGCGTGAAACAGCGGTGAACCTGCGGGGACACAGCGGGACACAGCAGGGACACAGCGGGGACACAGCTGGACCCAGCAGGACACAGCGGGACCCAGCAGGACACAGCGGGGGACACAGCGGGACACAGCGGGGGACACAACGGGCCACAGCGGGGACACAGAGGGGACTCAGCAGGGGACATAGCGGGGGACAAATCGGGACACCACAGGACACAGTGCGACACAGCGGGACACAGCAGGGACACTGCGGGGACACAGCGGGACAAAGCGGGGGACCCAGCGGGACACAGCGGGACCCAGCAGGACCCAGCGGGGAATCAGCGGGGACACAATGGGACACAGCGAGGAAACAGCGGGACACAGTGGGGGACACAGCAGGACACAGCAAGGCACAACGTGGTCACAGCAGTGGACACAGCGGGACACAGCGGGGGACACAGCCAGACACAGCAGGGAACACAGCGGGACACAGTGGGGGACACAGCAGGGGACACATTGGGACACAGTGGGGGACACAGCGGGACACAGCGGGGACACAGCTGGACACAGTGGGGTACAGAGCCGGACACAGCAAGGCACAACGGGGTCACAGCAGTGGACACAGCCGGACAAAGCGGGGCACAGAGCGGGACAGAGCGGGGATACAGCAGGTGCCACAGATGGACACAGCGGGACTCAGCGGGACACAGCGGGGGACACAGCGAGGACACATTGGGACACAGCGGGTACACAGCGGGACTCAGCGGGGGACACAGCAGGACACAGCGGGACACAGTTTGACACAGTGGGGCACAGCAAGGACACAGCGAGGGACACAGCAGGGGACACAGCGGGACACCGCAGGGGACACAAGGAGGATACAGCGGGACACAGCAGGGGACACAGCGGAACCCAACGAGGGACACAGCGGGGGACACAGTGGGACACAGCGGGGTACACAAAGAGGACCCAGCGGGACCCAGCGGGACATAGCTGCAATACAGCGGGGACACAGCGGGACACAGCGGGGTACACAGCTGGGGACACAACGGGACATAGTGGGGGACATAGCGGGATACAGCGGGACACAGCGGGACACAGCGGGACACAGCGCGGCACAGTTGGGACAAAGTGGGCGACACAGCAGGGAACAGAGCAGGACACAGCAGGGGACACATCGAGGACACAGCGGGACACAGCGGGGACACAGTTGGGACACAACGGGGGACACTGAGGGGCACAAACGGGACAACACGGAACACAGCGGGACACAGTGGGATAAAGCGAGACACTGCGTGGATACAGCGGGACACAGCGGGGGACACAGCAGGACACAGCGGGACACAGAGGGGGACAAGGCGGGACACAGCGGGGGACAGAGCGGGGGACACAGCGAGACACAACGGGTACAAAGCGAGACACAGCAGATTACACAGTGGAACACAGTGGGCACACAGCCAGGATACAACGGGACACAGTGGGGAAAGAGCGGGACAAAGCGTGACACAGCGGGAAACAGCGGGGTACACAGCGGGACACACGGGGGACACAGCGGGGTACACTGCGGGACACACGGTGGACACAGCAAGGACACAGAGGGACACAGTGACGACACAGCGGGACACAACGGGGGAAACAGCGGGACACAATGTGGACACAGCAGTGGACACAGCGGGACACAGCGGGGGACAGAGGGGGACACAGCGGGGGACACAGCGAAGACACATTGGGACACAGCGGGGACACAGCGGGACTCAGCGGGGGACACTGCAGTACACAGAGGGACACAGCGGGACACAGAGGGGGACACAGTGGGACAGAGGGGGGGACACAGCAGGGGACACAGAGGAACTCAGCGGGACACAGCGGGGGACACAGGGGGGACACAGCGGGACACAGGGTGGGGATAGAGCGAGACACATTGGGACACAGCGGGGACACAGCGGGACTCAGCGGGGGACACAGCAGTACACACACAGCAGTGATACAGCTAGACAAAGCGGGGTACACAGCGGGACACACCGGGCACCCAGCAGGGACACAGCGGGACACACCGGGACACAGTGGAGAAAGAGCGGGACACAGCGTGACACAGCAGGACACAGCGGGGTACACAGCGGGACACACGGGGAACACAGTGTGGACACAGCGGGACACAGCTGGGGACACAGCGACGACACAGCAGGACACAGCGGGGGACACAGGGGGGACACAGCGGGACACAGCGGGGACACAGGGGGGATACAGCGGGACCCAGCGCGGGACACAGCGAGGACACATTGGGACACAGCGGGGACACAGCGGGACTCAGTGGGGGACACAGCAGTACACAGCGGGACACAGCGGGACACAGCGGGGGACACAGAGGGGTAAACAGCGGGACACAGCGGGGAACACAGCGAGGACACAGCGGGACCAAGCGGGACACAGCGTCGATACAGCGGGGACACAGCGGGACACAGCGGGGTACACAGCTGGGTACACAACGGGACACAGCGGGGGACACAGCAAGGACACAGCAGAACACAGCATGGGAAACAGCGAGGACACAGTGGGACACAGCGCGACACAGCGGGATACAGTGGGGACACAGCAGTAGACACAGCGGGACACAGCGAGGACACAGCGGGGACACAGCGGGGACACAGCGGCACCCAGCAGGACACAGCGGGACACACAGCAGGACACAGCGGGACACAGCTTGGGACACAGCGGGAACACAGCAGGACACAGCCGGGGACACAGCGAGGACTCAGTGGGACACAGCGTGGGACAAAGCGGGAGATAGCAGGGGACACAGCGAGGACAGAGCGGGACACAGTGGCGACACATAGAGGACTCAGCGGGGGACACAGTGAGGGACAGAGCGGGACACAGCGGGACCCAGCGGGGACAAAGCGTGAGACAAAGCGGTGGACAGAGCGGGAGACAGAGGCGGACACAGCGAGGACACAGCGGGACACAGCGGGGACACAGAGGTGGCTAAGGGGGGCCACAGCGGGGGACAAAGCGGGACACCACGGAACACAGCGGGACACAGCGTGAAACAGCGGTGAACCTGCGGGGACACAGCGGGACACAGCGGGGGACACAGCGGGACACAGCGGGGACACAGTGGGGACACTGCGGGACCGAGCAGGACACAGGGGGACACAGCAGGACACAGCAGGGGACACAGCGGGACACAGCGGGGGATACAGCGGGACACAGCGGGGACACAGAGGGGACTCAGCAGGGGACATAGCGGGGGACAAATCGGGACACCACAGGACACAGTGGGACACAGCAGCACACAGCGGGGACACTGCGGGGACACAGCGGGACAAAGCGGGGGACCCAGCGGGACCCAGCGGGACACAGCAGGACCCAGCGGGGAAACAGCGGGGACACAGTGGGACACAGCGAGAACACAGCGGGGCACAGCGGGACACTGCGGGGCACAGCGGGGGACACAGCGGGACACAGCGGGGGACACAGGGAGGACACAGCGGAACACAGCATGGGACAAAGCGAGGACACAGCGGGAAACAGCGAGACACAGCGGGACACAGCGGGGACCCAGCAGTGGACACAGTGGGACACAGCGGGGGACAAAGCGGGACACCACGGAACACAGCAGGACACAGCGTGAAACAGGGGTGAACCTGTGGGGACACAGCGGGACACAGCGGGGGACACAGCGGGACACAACGGGACACAGCGGGGGACACAGCTGGACACAGCAGGGACACAGCAGGGACACAGCGGGACCCAGCAGGACACAGCGGGGGACACAGCAGGACACAGCGGGACACAGCGGGGGACACAGCAGGGACACAGCGGGACACAGCGGGGGACACAGAGAGGACACAGCGGAACACAGCATGGGAAAAAGCGAGGACACAGCGGGAAACAGCGAGACACAGCGGGACCAAGCGGGGACCCAGCAGTGGACACAGCGGGACACAGCGGGGGACAAAGCGGGAAACCACGGAACACAGCAGGACACAGCGTGAAACAGCGGTGAACCTGCGGGGACACAGCGGGACACAGCGAGAGACACATCGGGGGACCACAGCCGGACACAGC
>NW_012287627.1:0-5770 GCF_000151885.1 Dipodomys ordii
GCGGGACACAGCGGGGACACTGCGGGACACAGCCGGGGGACACAGCGGTGGACAGCGGGGGTAAGAGAAGGGGCACAGCGGGACACAGAGGGGACACAGCTGGCCACAGAAGGTTACACAGCGGGGCACAGCGGACACACAACAGGGACAGAGCTGGACACAGAGGGACACAGAGGGGACAGAGCATGACACAGCGGGACACAGCGGGACACAGCAGGGGACTCAGCGGGACACAGCGGGGGACACAGGGAAGACACAGCTGGACACTGAGGGAGACAGAGCGAGGACACAGCCGGACACAGCGAAACACAGCGTGACACAGTGGGGACAGAGCAGGGGACACAGTGGGACACAGCGGGGGACACAGAGGGACACAGCGGGGTACACAGCAGGCACAAAGTGGGACACAGCGGGGGACACAGCGAGGACAAAGCGGGACACAGCGGTGACACAGCGGGACACTGCTAGGGACACTGCGGGACACAGCGGGACACAGCGGGGACACAGCAAGGACACAGCGGGGGACACAGCGGGACACAGCCGGACACAGCCGGGGACACAGCGGGACACAGCGAGAGACACAGCTGGGGACACAGCGGGACACAGCGGGGAACAAAGAGAGGACACAGCGGGACACAGCGGGACACAGCGTCGATAGAGTGGGGACACAACGGGACACAGCGGTGAAACAACTGGACTCAGCGGGGGACACTGTGGGACCCAGCGGGACCCAGCGGGGACACAGCAAGGACACAGCGGGGGACACAGCGGGACACAGCGGGACACAGCGGGGGACACAGCAAGGGACACAGCGGGAGACAGAGCGGGACACAGTGGGGAACACAGAGAGAGACACAGCGGGACCCAGCGGGACACAGCGTCGATACAGCGGGTACACAGCGGGACACAGTGGGATACACAGCTGTTGACACAACGGGACACAGTGGGGGACACAGCGGGACACAGCGGGACACAGCAGGGCACAGCAGGGACAAAACGGGAGACACAGTGGGGAACAGAGCAGGACACAGCGGGGGACACAGAGAGGACACAGTGGGGACACAGCGAGACTCAGCCGGGGACACAGCGGGGGAAAAAGCGGGACACCACGGGACACAGTGGGACACAGCGGGACACAGCGGGGTCACTGCGGGACACAGTGGGGGACAAAGCGGGACACAGCGGGACACAGCGGGGACGCAGCAGGACACAGCGGGACACGGCGGGGGACACAGCGGGACACAGAGCGGGACATAGTGAGGACACAGCGGGACAGAGCGGGACACAGCGGGGGACACAGCGAGGACACAGTGGGGGACACAGTGGGAGAAACAGCTGGACACAGCGGGGAACACAGCGAGGACACAGCGGCACCCAGCGGGACACAGCGTAGATACAGCGGAGACACAGCGTTACACAGCATGATACAAAGCTGTGGAGACAACGGGACACAGTGGGGGCACAGCGGGACACAGCGGGATGCAGTGGGACACAGCGGGGACAAAGCGTGAGACACAGCAGGGGACAGAGCTGGAGACAGCGGGGGACACAGCGGGGACACAGCGAGGACACAGCGGGACAGAGCGGGACACTGCAGGGCACAGCGGGGGACACAGCGGGACACAGCGGGGAACACAGCGGGAGACAGCGGGGGACACAGCGAGGACACAGCGGGACACAGCGCTGACACTGCGGGGACACAGCGGGGAACACAGCGGGGGACACAGTCGGACACAACTGGACACAGCGGGGGACACATGGAGGACTCAGCGGGACAAAGCGGGGACACAGCGGCGACTCACCGGGGGACACAGCGGGGGACAAAGCGGGACACCACAGAACACAGTGGGAAACAGCGGGACACAGCGGGGAAACTGCGGGGACACAGGGGGACAAAGCGTGGGACACATAGGGACACAGCGGGGGACACAGCGGGGGACACAGCGGGACACAGTGGGACACAGCGGGGCACACAGGGGGACACAGCGGGACCCACCGGGGAACACAGCGAGGACCCAGCGGGACCCAGGGCGACACAGCGTCGATACAGCGGGGACACAGCGTTACACAGCGTGGTACACAGCTGGGAACACAACGGGACACAGTGGGGGCACAGCGGGACACAGTGGGACACAGCGGGGACAAAGCTTGAGACACAGCGGGGTACAGAGCAGGAGACAGCGGGGGACACAGCGAGGACACAGCGGGACACAGCGCTGACACTGCGGGGGACACAGCGGGGGACACAGCGGGGGACACAGCCGGACACAGCGGGACACAGCGGGGGAAACAGGGGGGACCCAGCGGGACCCAGCACGGGACACAGCGTGGACATATTGGGACACGGCGGGGACACAGCGGGACACAGCGGGGGACACAGCAGTACACAGCGGGACACAGCGGGTCACAGCGAGGGACACAGAGGGATACATAGGGGGACACAGTGGGGAACACAGGGAGGACACAGCGGGACCCAGTGGGACACAGCGTCGATACAGCGGGGACACAGCGGGACACAGTGGGGTACACAGCTGGGGACACAACTGGACACAGCGGGGGACACAGCGAGGACACAGCAGAACACAGTGTGGGAAACAGCGAGGACACAGCGGGACAGAGCGAGACACAGCGGGACACACTGGGGACACAGCAGTAGACACAGCGAGACACAGCGGGACACAGCGGCGAACACAGCGAGGACACAGCGGGACACAGCGGGGACACTGCGGGAACATAGTGGGACACAGCGGGGCACACAGCGGGACACAGCGGGACACAGCTTGGGACACAGCGGGAACACAGCATTACACAGCAGGGGACACAGCGAGGACACAGCGGGACACAGTGGGACACAGCGTGGGACAAAGCGGGAGACAGCAGGGGACACAGCGAGGACACAGCGGGACACAGAGCGGGACACATCGGGACACTGCGGGGCACAGCGGGGGACACAGCCGGACACAGCAGGGACACAGCGGGGACACCGCGGGACCCAGCAGGACACAGCGGGGGACACAGCGGGACACAGCGGGACACAGCTGGGGACACAGCAGGGACACAGTGGGACACAGTAGGACACAGCGTGGGACAAAGCGGGAGACAGCGGAGGACACAGCGAGGACACAGCTGGACACAGCGGGGACACAGAGGGGACTCAGCAGGGGACATAGAGGGGAAAAAGCGGGACACCACGGGACACAGTAGGACACAGAGGGACACAGCGGGGACACTGCGGGACACAGCCGGGGGACACAGCGGTGGACAGCGGGGGACAGACAAGGGACACAGCGGGACACAGAGGGGACACAGCTGGACACAGAAGGGTACACAGCGGGGCACTGCGGACACACAACGGGGACAGAGCTGGACACAGAGAGACACAGATGGGACAGAGCGTGACACAGCGGGACACAGCGGGACACAGCAGGGGACTCAGCGGGACACAGCGGGGGACACAGGGAGGACACAGCTGGACACTGATTGAGACAGAGCGAGGACACAGCCGGACACAGCGAAACACAGCGTGACACAGTGGGGACACAGCAGGGGACACAGCGGGACACAGCCGGGGACACAGCGGGACACAGCGGGGTACACAGCAAGGACAAAGCGGGACACAGCGGGGACACAGCGAGGACAAAGCGGGACACAGCGGTGACACAGCGCGACACAGCTGGGGACACTGTGGGACACAGCGGGACACAGCAAGGACACAGCGGGGGACACAGCGGGACACAGCTGGACACAGCCGGGGACACAGCGGGCACAGCGAGAGACACAGCAGGGGGCACAGCGGGACACAGGGGGGAACAAAGAGAGGACACAGTGGAACCCAGCGGGACACAGCGTCGATAGAGCGGGGACACAGCGGGACACAGCGGTGACACAACGGGACTCAGGGGGGACATTGCGGGACCCAGTGGGACACAGCGGGGACACAGCAAGGACACAGTGGGGGACACAGCGGGACACAGCGAGGACACAGCGGGGGACACAGCGAGTGACACAGCTTGGGACACAGCGGGATACAGTGGGGAACACAGAGAGAGACACAGCAGGACCCAGCGAGACACAGCGTCGATACAGCAGGGACACAGCGGGGTACACAGCTGTTGACACAACGGGACACAGTGGGGGACACAGCAGGGCACAGCGGGACACAGCGGGGCACAGCGGGGACAAAACGGGAGACACAGTGGGGAACAGAGCAGGACACAGCGGGGGACACAGAAAGGACACAGTGGGGACACAGCGAGACTCAGCCGGGGACACAGCGGGGGAAAAAGCGGGACACCACGGGACACAGTGGGACACAGAGGGACAAGCGGTGTCACTGCGGGACACAGTGGGGGACAAAGCGGGCCACAGCGGGCCACAGCGGGGACGCAGCGGGACACAGCGGGACACAGCGGGACACGGCGGGGGACACAGCGGGACACAGAGGGGGACACAGCGAGGACACAGCGGAACACAGAGGGACACAGCGGGGGACAGAGCGAGGACACAGTGGGGGACAAAGTGGGGGAAACAGCTGGACACAGCACGGAACAGAGCGAGGACACATCGGGACCCAGCGGGACACAGCGTCGATACAGCGGAGACACAGCGTTACACAGCATGGTACAAAGCTGTGGACACAACGGGACACAGTGGGGGCACAGTGGGACACAGCGGGACGCAGTCGGACACAGCGGGACACATCGGGACACAGCGGGGACAGAGCAGGACACAGTCGGACACAGAGGGACACAGCGGGGGACACAGCGGGAGACAAAGAGGGACACCACGGAACACAGCGGGACACAGCAGGAAACAGCAGTGACACTGCGGGGACACAGTGGGACACAGCGGGGGACACAGCGGGACACAGAGGGGGACAGAGCGGGACACAGTGGGGGACACAGCCGGACACAGCCGGACACAGCAGGGGAAACAGTGGGGGACACAGCGGGACACAGCGGGACACAGCGAGGACACAGCGGGACAGAGCGGGACACTGCAGGGCACAGCGGGGGACACAGCGGGACACAGCGGGGGACACAGCGAGGACACAACGGAACACAGAGTGAGACACAGTGAGGACACAGCGGGACACAGCCGGGTCCCAGCAGTGGACACAGCAGGACACAGCGGGGGACACATCGGGACACAGCGGGGGACACATGGAGGACTCAGCGGGACAAAGCGGGGACACAGCGGCGACTCACCGGGGGACACAGCGGGGAACAAAGCGGGACACCACAGAACACAGTGCGAACAGCGGGACACTGTGGGGAAACAGCGGGGACACAGGGAGACAAAGCGTGGGACACATAGGGACACAGCGGGGGACACAGTGGGGGACACAGCGGGACACAGCGGGGAACACAGCGAGGACACATCGGGACCCAGCGGGACACAGCGTCGATACAGCGGGGACACAACGTTACACAGCGTGGTACACAGCTGTGAACACAACGGGACACAGTGGGGGCACAGCGGGACACAGCGGGACACAGTGGGACACAGCGGGGACAAAGCTTGAGAAACAGCGGGGTACAGAGCGGGAGACAGCAGGGGACACAGCGAGGACACAGCAGGACACAGCGCTGACACTGCGGGGGACACAGCGGGGGACACAGCGGGGGACACAGCCGGACACAGCGGGACACAGCGGGGGACACAGGGGGGACACAGCGGGACACAGCGGGGAACACAGCGAGGACACATCGGGACCCAGCGGGACACAGCGTCGATACAGCGGGGACACAACGTTACACAGCGTGGTTGA
>NW_012287628.1:0-7280 GCF_000151885.1 Dipodomys ordii
CGGGACACAGCGTGGACACATTGGGACACAGCGGGGACAAAGCGTGTTACACAGCGGGGGACACAGCAGTACACAGCGGGACACAGCGGGTCACAGCGAGGGACACAGAGGGTACATAGCGGGACACAGTGGGGAACACAGGGAGGACACAGCGGGACCCAGCGGGACACAGCGTCGATACAGCGGGGACACAGCGGGACACAGTGGGGTACACAGCTGGGGACACAACGGGACACAGCGGGGGACACAGCGAGGACACAGCAGAACACAGCGTGGGAAACAGCGAGGACACAGCGGGAAACAGTGAGACACAGCGGGACACAGTGGGGACACAGCAGTAGACACAGCGAGACACAGCGGGGGACACAGCGGGACACAGCGGGGAACACAGCGGGGACACTGCGGGAACATAGTGGGACACAGCGGGGCACACAGCGGGACAAAGCGGGACACAGCTTGGGACACAGCGGGAACACAGCAGGACACAGCAGGGGACACAGCGAGGACACAGCGGGACACAGTGGGACACAGCGTGGGACAAAGCGGGAGACAGAAGGGGACACAGCGAGGACACAGCGGGACACAGCGGCGACACATAGAGGACTCAGCAGGGGACACAGTGGGGGACAGAGCGGGACACATCGGAACACAGCGGGGCACAGCGGGGGACCCAGCGGGACCCAGCGGGACGCAGCGGGACACTGCAGGGCACAGCGGGGGACACAGCGGGACACAGCGGGGGACACAGGGAGGACACAGCTTAACACAGCATGGGTCAAAGCGAGGACACAGCGGGACACACCGAGACACAGCCGGACACAGCGGGGACCCAGCAGTGGACACAGCGGGACACAGCGGGGGACAATGCGGGACCCAGCGGGACACAGCGGGTGACACAGCGGGACACAGCGTCTATAGAGCGGGGACACAACGGGACACAGCTGTGACACAGCGGGACCCAGCAGGGACACAACAAGGACACAGCGGATGACACAGCGGGACACAGCGGGACACAGAGGGGGACACAGCGAGGGACCGAGCGGGGGACACAGCGGGACACAGCGGGGGACACAGCGGGACACAGCCGGGACACAGAGGGGACGAAGCAGTGGACATAGCGGGGGACAAAGCGGGACAACACATGACACAGTGGGACACAGCGGGACACAGCGGGTACACTGCGGGGACACAGCGGGACAAAGCGGGGGACCCAACAGGACCCAGCAGGACACAGCAGGACCCAGCGGGGAAACAGCGGGGACACAGTAGGACACAGCGAGGACACAGCGGGACACAGCGGGACACTGCGGGGCACAGTGGGGGACACAGCGGGATACAACGGGGGACACAGGGAGGACACAGCGGAACACAGCATGGGACAAAGCGAGGACACAGCAGGAAACAGCGAGACACAGCGGGACCCAGCGGGGACACAGCAGTGGACACAGCGGGACACAGCGGGGAACAAAGCGGGACACCACGGAACACAGCAGGACACAGCGTGAAACAGCGGTGAACCTGCGGGGACACAGCGGGACACAGTGGGGGACACAGCGGGACCCAGCGGGACCCAGCGTGGGACACAGCAGGACCCAGCAGGACACAGAGGGGACACAGCGGGACCCAGCTGGACACAGCGGGGGACACAGCGGGACACAGCGGGGGACACAGCAGGGACACAGTGGGACACAGTAGGACACAGCGTGGGACAAAGCGGGAGACAGCGGAGGACACAGCGAGGACACAGCTGGACACAGCGGGGACACAGAGGGGACTCAGCAGGGGACATAGAGGGGAAAAAGCGGGACACCACAGGGCACAGTAGGACACAGCGGGACACAGCGGGGACACTGCGGGACACAGCCGGGGGACACAGCGGTGGACAGCGGGGGGAAGAGAAGGGACACAGCGGGACACAGAGGGGACACAGCTGGACACAGAAGGGTACACAGCGGGGCACAGCGGACACACAACGGGGACAGAGCTGGACACAGAGGGACACAGATGGGACAGAGCGTGACACAGCGGGACACAGCGGGACACAGCAGGGGACTCAGCGGGACACAGCGGGGGACACAGGGAGGACACAGCTGGACACTGAATGAGACAGAGCGAGGACACAGCCTGACACAGCGAAACACAGCGTGACACAGTGGGGACACAGCAGGGGACACAGCGGGACACAGCCGGGGACACAGAGGGACACAGCGGGGTGCACAGCAAGGAAAGAGGGACACAGCGGGGGACACAGCGAGGACACAGCGGGACACAGCAGTGACACAGCGGGACACAGCTGGGGACACTGCGGGACACAGCGGCGACACAGCGGCGACACAGCAAGGACACAGCGGGGTACAGAGCGGGAGACAGCGGGGGACACAGCGAGGACACAGCAGGACACAGCGCTGACCCTGCGGGGGACACAGCGGGGGACACAGCGGGGGACACAGCCGGACACAGCGGGACACAGCGGGGGACACAGGGGGGACACAGCGAGACCCAGCGCGGGACACAGCGAGGACATATTGGGACACAGCAGGGACACAGCGGGACTCAGTGGGGGACACAGCAGTACACAGCGGGACACAGCGGGACACAGCGGGGGACACAGAGGGGTAAACAGCGGGACACAGCGGGGAACACAGCGAGGACACAGCGAGACTAAGCGGGACACAGCGTCGATACAGTGCGGACACAGCGGGACACAGCGGGGTACACAGCTGGGTACACAACGGGACACAGCGGGGGACACAGTGAGGACACAGCAGAACACAGCGTGGGAAACAGCGAGGACACAGCAGGACACAGCGAGACACAGGGGGACACAGTGGGGACATAGCAGTAGACACAGCGGGACACAGCGAGGACACAGCGGGGACACAGCGGCACCCAGCAGGACACAGCGGGGCACACAGCGGGACACAGCGGGACACAGCTTGGGACACAGCGGGGACACAGCAGGACACAGCCTGGGACACAAAGAGGATACAGCGGGACACAGCGGGACACAGCGTGGGACAAAGCGGGAGATAGCAGAGGACACAGCGAGGACACAGCGGGACACAGTGGCGACACATAGAGGACTCAGCGGGGGACACAGTTGGGGACAGAGCGGGACCCAGCGGGACCCAGCAGGGACAAAGCGTGAGACACAGCGGTGGACAGAGCGGGAGACAGAGGCGGACACAGCGAGGACACAGGGGGACACAGCGGGGACACAGAGGTGGCTCAGGGAGGCCACAGCGGGGGACAAAGCGGACACCATGGAACACAGCAGGACACAACGTGAAACAGCGGTGAACCTGCGGGGACACAGCGGGACACAGCGGGGGACACAGAGGGACACAGCGGGGACACAGCGGGGACACTGCGGGACCCAGCAGGACACAGCGGGACACAGCAGGACACAGAGGGGGACACAGCGGGACACAGCGGAGGACACAGCGGGACACAGCGGGGACACAGAGGGGACTCAGCAGGGGACATAGTGGGGGACAAATCGGGAAACCACAGGACACAGTGGGACACAGCGGGACAAAGGGGGGATCCAGCGGGACACAGCGGGACACAGCAGGACCCAGCGGGGAAACAGCGGGGACACAGTGGGACACAGCGAGGACACAGCGGGACACAGCGGGACACTGTGGGGCACAGCGGGGGACACAGCGGGATACAGCGGAGGACACAGGGAGGACACAGCGGAACACAGCATGGGACAAAGCGAGGACACAGCGGGAAACAGCGAGACACAGCGGGACCAAGCGGGGACCCAGCAGTGGACACAGCGGGACACAGCGGGGGACAAAGCGGGACACCACAGAACACAGCAGGACACAGCCTGAAACAGCGGTGAGCCTGCTGGGACACAGCGGGACACAGCGGGGGACACAGCGGGACACAGCGGGACACAGCGGGGGACACAGAAGGGACACAGTGGGACACAGTAGGACACAGCGTGGGACAAAGCGGGAGACAGCGGAGGACACAGCGAGGACACAGCTGGACACAGCGGGGACACAGAGGGGACTCAGCAGGGGACATAAAGGGGAAAAAGCGGGACACCACGGGACACAGTAGGACACAGCGGGACACAGCGGGGACACTGCGGGACACAGCCGGGGGACACAGCGGTGGACAGCGGGGGAAAGAGAAGGGACACAGCGGGACACAGAGGGGACACAACTGGACACAGATGGGTACACAGCGGGGCACAGCGGACACACAACAGGGACAGAGCTGGACACAGAGGGACACAGAGGGGACAGAGCGTGACTCAGCGGGACACAGAGGGACACAGCAGAGGACTCAGCGGGACACAGCGGGGGACACAGGGAGGACATAGCTGGACACTGAGGGAGACAGAGCGAGGACACAGCCGGACACAGCGAAACACAGCGTGACACAGTGGGGACAGAGCAGGGGACACAGCGGGACACAGCAGGGGACACAGAGGGACACAGCGGGGTACACAGCAGGCACAAAGCGGGACACAGCGGGGGACACAGCGAGGACAAAGCGGTGACACAGCGGGACACAGCTGGGGACACTGCGGGACACAGCGGGACACAGCGGGACACAGCCGGACACAGCCGGGGACACAGCGGGACACAGCGAGAGACACAGCGGGACACAGCGGGGAACAAAGAGAGGACACAGCGGGACCCAGCGGGACACAGCGTCGATAGAGTGGGGACACAGCGGGACACAGCGGTGACACTACCAGACTCAGCGGGGGACACTGTGGGACCCAGCGGGACCCAGCGGGGACACAGCAAGGACACAGCGGGGGACACAGCGGGACACAGCGGGACACAGCGAGGGTCACAGCGGGAGACACAGCGGGACACAGTCGGGAACACAGACAGAGACACAGCAGGACCCAGCGGGACACAGCGACGATACAGCGGGGACACAGCGGGACACAGCGGGGTACACAGGTGTTGACACAACGGGACACAGTGGGGGACACAGCGGGACACAGCGGGACTCAGTGGGGCACAGCAGGGACAAAACGGGAGACACAGTGGGGAACAGAGCAGGACACAGCGGGGGACACAGAGAGGACACAGTGGGGACACAGAGAGACTCAGCCGGGGACATAGCAGGGGACAAAGCAGGACACCACGGGACACAGTGGGACAGAGCAGGACACAGCGGGGTCACTGCGGGACACAGTGGGGGACAAAGCGGGACACAGCGGGACACAGCGGGGACGCAGCGGGACACAGCGGGACACAGCGGGACACGGCGGGGGACACAGCGAGGACACAGAGCGGGACATTGCGAGGACACAGCGGGACACAGCGGGACACAGCGGGGGACACAGCGAGGACACAGTGGGGGACACAGTGGGGGAAACAGCTGGACACAGCGGGGAACACAGCGAGGACACAGCGGCACTCAGCGGGACACAACGTAGATACAGCGGAGACACAGCGTTACACAGCATGGTACAAAGCTGTGGACACAAAGGGACACAGTGGGGGCACAGCGGGACACAGCGGGATGCAGTGGGACACAGCGGGGACAAAGCGTGAGACACAGCAGGGGACAGAGCTGGAGACAGCGGGGGGCACAGCGGGGACACAGCAGGGGACACAGCGGGAGACAGCGGGGGACACAGCGAGGACACAGCGGAACACAGCGCTGACACTGCGGGGACACAGCGGGGGACACAGCCGGACACAGCAGGACACAGCGGGGAACACATGGAGGACTCAGCGGGACAAAGCGGGGACACAGCGGAGACTCACCGGGGGACACAGCGGGGGACAAAGCGGGACACCACAGAACACAGTGGGAAACAGCGGGACACAGCAGGGAAACTGCGGGGACACAGGGGGACAAAGCGTGGGACACATAGGAACACAGCGGGGGACACAGCAGGGGACACAGCGGGACACAGTGGGACACAGCTGGGCACACAGGGGGGACCCAGCGGGACCCAGCGGGGAACACAGCGAGGACACAGCGGGACCCAACGGTACACAGCGTCGATACAGCGGGGACACAGCGTTACACAGCGTGGTACACAACTGTGAAAACAACGGGACACAGTGGGGGCACAGCGGGACACAGCGAGACACAGTGGGACACAGTGGGGACAAAGCTTGAGACACAGCGGGGTACAGAGCTGGAGACAGCGGGGGACACAGCGAGGACACAGCGGGACAAAGCCCTGGCACTGCGAGGGACACAGCGGGGGACACAGCGGGGGACACATTGGGACACAGCGGGACACAGCGGGGGATACAGGGGGGACTCAGCGGGACCCAGCGCGGGACACAGCGTGGACACATTGGGACACAGCGGGGACACAGCGGGACACAGCGGGGGACACAGCAGTACACAGCGGGACACAGCGGGTCACAGTGAGGGACACAGAGGGGTACATAGCGGGACACAGTGGGGAACACAGGGAGGACACAGCGGGACCCAGCGGGACACAGCGTCGATACAGTGGGGACACAGCGGGACACAGTGGGGTACACCGCTGCGGACACAACGGGACACAGCGGGGGACACAGCGAGGACACAGCGGGACACAGCGTGGGACACAGGGAGGACACAGCGGAACACAGCATGGGACAATGCGAGGACACAGCGGGAAACAGCGAGACACAGCGGGACCCAGCGGGGGACACAGCGGGACCCAGCAGGGGACACAGCCGGACACAGCAGGGACACAGCGGGGACACAGCGGGACCCAGCAGGACACAGCGGGGGGGGACACAGCGGGACACAGCGGGACACAGCGGGGGACACAGCAGGGACACAGTGGGACACAGTAGGACACAGCGTGGGACAAAGCGGGAGACAGCGGAGGACACAGCGAGGACACAGCTGGACACAGCGGGGACACAGAGGGGACTCAGCAGGGGACATAGAGGGGAAAAAGCGGGACACCACGGGACACAGTAGGACACAGCGGGACACAGCGGTGACACTGCGGGACACAGCCGGGGGACACAGCGGTGGACAGCAGGGGACAGAGAAGGGACACAGCGGGACACAGAGGGGACACAGCTGGACACAGAAGGGTACACAGCGGGGCACAGTGGACACACCACGGGGACAGTGCTGGACACAGAGGGACACAGATGGGACAGAGCGTGACACAGCGGGACACAGCGGGACACTGCAGGGGACTCAGCGGGACACAGCAGGGGACACAGGGAGGACACATCTGGACAGTGAATGAGACAGAGCGAGGACACAGCCTGACACAGCGAAACACAGCGTGACACAGTGGGGACACAGCAAGGGACACAGCGGGACAC
>NW_012287629.1:0-2095 GCF_000151885.1 Dipodomys ordii
CAGGGGCACAGCGGGGGACACAGTCGAACACAGCGGGACCCAGCGGGGGAACACATGGAGGACTCAGCGGGACAAAAGGGGAGGACACTGCGGCGACTCACCGGAGGACACAGCGGGGGACAAAGCGGGACACCATAGAAACACTGTGGGAAACAGCGGGACACAGCGGGGAAAATGCGGGGACATAGGGGGACAAAGCGTGGGACACATAGGGACACAGCGGGGGACACAGCGGGACACAGTGGGACACAGCGGGGCACACAGGGGGGACACAGCGGGACCCAGCGGGGAACACAGCGAGGACACAGCGGGACCCAGCGGTACACAGCGTCGATACAGCGGGGACACAGCGTAACACAGCGTGGTACACAGCTGTGAACACAACGGGACACTGGGGGCACAGCGGGACACAGCGGGACACAGTGGGACACAGCAGGGACAAAGCTTGAGACACAGCGGGGTACAGAGCGGGAGACAGCGGGGGACACAGCGAGGACACAGCGGGACACAGCGCTGACACTGCGGGGGACACAGCGGCGGACACAGCGGGGGACACATCCGGACACCGCGGGACACAGCGGGGGAAACAGGTGCGAACCAGCGGGACCCAGCGGGGGACACAGCGTGGACACATTGGGACACAGTGGGGACACAGCGGGACACAGCGGGGGACACAGCAGTACACAGCGGGACACAGCGGGTCACAGCGAGGGACACAGAGGGGTACATAGAGGGACAAAGTGGGGAACACAGGGAGGACACAGCGGGACCCAGCGGGACACAGCACCGATACAGCGGGGACACAGCGGGACACAGTGGGGTACACAGCTGTGGACACATCGGGACACAGCGGGGGACACAGCGAGGACACAGCGGGGACACAGCGGGGACACTGCGGGAACATAGTGGGACATAGCAGGGCACACAGCGGGACACAGCGGGACACAGCTTGGGACACAGCGGGAACACAGCAGGACACAGCAGGGGACACAGCGAGGACACAGCGGGACACAATGGGACACAGCGTGGGACAAAGCGGGAGACAGCAGGGGACACAGCGAGGACACAGCGGGACACAGCGGCGACACATAGAGGACTCAGCGGGGGACACAGTGGGGGACAGAGCGGGACACTGCGGGGCACAGCGGGGGACACAGCGGGACACAGCGGGGGACCCAGCGGGACACAGCGGTACACAGCGGGACACTGCGGGGCACAGCGGGGGACACAGCGGGACACATCGGGGGACACAGGGAGGACACAGCTTAACACAGCATGGGACAAAGCGAGGACACAGCGGGAAACAGCGAGACACAGCGGGACACAGCGGGAACCCAGCAGTGGACACAGCGGGACACAGCGGGGGACAAAGCGGGACACCACGGAACACAGCAGGACACAGCGTGAAACAGCGGTGAACCTGCGGGGACACAGCGGGGGACACAGCGGGACACAGCGTCTATAGAGTGGGGACACAGCGGGACACAGCGGTGACACAGCGGGACCCAGCAGGGACACAACAAGGACACAGCGGATGACACAGCGTGACACAGCGGGACACAGAGGGGGACACAGCGAGGGACACAGCGGGGGACACCGCGGGACACAGCAGGGGACACAGCGGGACACAGCGGGGACACAGAGGGGACTCAGCAGTGGACATAGCGGGGGACAAAGCGGGACACCACATGACACAGTGGGACACAGCGGGACACAGCGGGGACACTGCGGGGACACAGCGGGACAAAGCGGGGGACCCAGCGGGACACAGCGGGACACAGCAGGACCCAGCGGGGAAACAGGGGGGACACAGTGGGACACAGCGAGGACACAGCGGGACACAGCGGGACACTGCGGGGACACAGCGGGGGACACAGCGGGACCCAGCGGGACACAGCGGGGGACACAGCGGGACCCAGCAGGACACAGCGTGGGACACAGCGGGACACAGCGGGACACAGCGGGGGACACAGCAGGGACACAGTGGGACACAGTAGGACACAGCGTGGGACAAAGCGGGAGACAGCGGAGGACACAGCGAGGACACAGCTGGACACAGCGGGGACACAGAGGGGACTCAGCAGGGGACATAGAG
>NW_012287630.1:0-13445 GCF_000151885.1 Dipodomys ordii
TGCTGGGGACACAACGGGACACAGCGGGGGACACAGTTTGGACACTGCAGAACACAGCGTGGGAAACAGCGAGGACACAGCGGGACACAGCGAGACACAGCGGGACACAGTGGGGACACAGCAGTAGACACAGCGAGACACAGCGGGGGACACAGCGGGACACAGCGAGGAACACAGCGAGGACACAGCGGGGACACAGCGGGGACACTGCGGGAACATAGTGGGACACAGCGGGGCACACAGCGGGACCCAGCGGGACCCAGCGGGACACTGCGGGGCACAGCGGGGGACACAGCGGGACACAGCGGAGGACACAGGGAGGATACAGCTTAACACAGCATGGGACAAAGCGAGGACACAGCGGGACACAGCGAGACACAGCCGGACACAGCGGGGACCCAGCAGTGGACACAGCGGGACACAGCGGGGGACAAAGCGGGACCCAGCGGGACACAGCGGGGGACACAGCGGGACACAGCGTCTATAGAGCGGGGACACAGCGGGACACAGCGGTGACACAGCGGGACCCAGCAGGGACACAACAAGGACACAGCGGATGACACAGCGGGACACAAGGGGACACAGAGGGGGACACAGCGAGGGACACAGCGGGGGACACAGTGGGACACAGCGGGGGACACAGCGGGACACAGCGGGGACACAGAGGGGATGCAGCAGTGGACATAGCGGGGGACAAAGCGGGACACCACATGACACAGTGGGACACAGCGGGACACAGTGGGGACACTGCGGGGACACAGCGGGACAAAGCGGGGGACCCAGCGGGCCCAGAGGGACAGCGCAGGACCCAGCGGGGAAACAGCGGGGACACAGTGGGACACAGCGAGGACACAGCGGGACACAGCGGGATACTGCGGGGCACAGCAGGGGACACAGCGGGATACAGCGGGGGACACAGGGAGGACACAGCGGAACACAGCATGGGACAAAGCGAGGACACAGCGGGAAACAGCGAGACACAGCGGGACCCAGCGGGGACCCAGCAGTGGACACAGCGGGACACAGGGGGAACAAAGCAGGACACCACGGAACACAGCAGGACACAGCGGGAAACAGCGGTGAACCTGCGGGGACACAGCGGGACACAGCGGGGGACACAGCGGGACCCAGCGGGACACAGCGGGGGACACAGCCGGACACAGCAGGGATACAGCGGGGACACAGCGGGACCCAGCAGGACACAGCGGGGACACAGCGGGACCCAGCAGGACACAGCGGGGGACACAGCGGGACACAGCGGGGGACACAACAGGGACACAGTGGGACATAGTAGGACACAGCGTGGGACAAAGCGGGAGACAGCGGAGGACACAACGATGACACAGCTGGACACAGCGGGGACACAGAGGGGACTCAGCAGGGGACATAGAGGGGAAAAAGCGGGACACCACGGGACACAGTAGGACACAGCGGGACACAGCAGGGACACTGCGGGACACAGCCGGGGGACACAGCAGTGGACAGCGGGGGACAGAGAAGGGACACAGCGGGACACAGAGGGGACACAGCTGGACACAGAAGGGTACACAGCGGGGCACAGCGGACACACAACGGGGACAGAGCTGGACACAGAGGTACACAGATGGGACAGAGCGTGACACAGCGGGACACAGCAGGGGACTCAGCGGGACACAGCGGGGGACACAGGGAGGACACAGCTGGACCCTGAATGAGACAGAGCGAGGACACAGCCGGACACAGCTAAACACAGCGTGACACAGTGGGGACACAGCAGGGTACACAGCTGGACACAGCCGGGGACACAGAGGGACACAGCGGGGTGCACAGCAAGGAAAGAGGGACACAGCGGGGGACACAGCGAGGACACAGCGGGACACAGCGGTGACACAGCGGGACACAGCTGGGGACACTGCGGGACACAGCGGGACACAGCGGCGACACAGCAAGGACACAGCGGGGTACAGAGCGGGAGACAGTGGGGGACACAGCGAGGACACAGTGGGACACAGCGCTGACACTGCGGGGGACACAGCGGGGGACACAGCGGGGGACACAGCCGGACACAGCGGGACACAGCGGGGGACACAGCGGGGACACAGCAGGACCCAGCGCGGGACACAGCGAGGACACATTGGGACACAGCGGGGACACAGCGGGACCCAGCGGGGGACACAGCAGTACACAGCGGGACACAGCGGGACACAGTGGGGGACACAGAGGGGTAAACAGCGGGACACAGCGGGGAACACAGCGAGGACACAGCGGGACCCAGCGGGACACAGCGTCGATACAGTGGGGACACAGCGGGACACAGCGGGGTACATAGCTTGGTACACAACGGGACACAGCGGGGGACACAGTGAGGACACAGCAGAACACAGCGTGGGAAACAGCGAGGACACAGCGGGACACAATGAGACACAGCGGGACACAGTGGGGACACAGCAGTAGACACAGCAGGACACAGCGAGGACACAGCGGGGACACAGCGGGGAAACAGCGGCACCCAGCAGGACACAGCGGGGCACACAGCGGGACACAGCGGGACACACCTTGGGACATAGCGGGAACACAGCAGGATAAAGCCGGGGACACAAAGAGGACACAGCGGGACACAGCGGGATACAGCGTGGGACAAAGCAGGAGATAGCAGAGGACACAGCGAGGACACAGCGGGACACAGGGGCGACACATAGAGGACTCAGCGGGGGACACAGTGGGGGACAGAGCGGGACACAGCGGGACCCAGCAGGGACAAAGCGTGAGACACAGCGGTGGACAGAGCGGGAGACAGAGGCGGACACAGCGAGGACACAGCGGGACACAGCGGGGACACAGAGGTGGCTCAGGGAGGCCACAGCGGGAGACAAAGCGGGACACCACGGAACACAGCGGGACACAGCGTGAAACAGCGGTGAACCTGCGGGGACACAGCGGGACACAGCGGGGGACACAGCGGGACAAAGCGGGCACACAGCGGGGACACTGCGGGACCCAGCAGGACACAGCGGGACACAGCAGGACACAGCGGGGGACACAGCGGGACACAGCGGAGGACACAGCGGGACACAGCGGGGACACAGAGGGGACTCAGCAGGGGACATAGTGGGGGACAAATCGGGACACCACAGGACACAGTGGGACACAGCGGGACACAGCGGGGACACTGCGAGGACACAGAGGGACAAAGCGGGGGACCCAGCGGGACCCAGCGGGACACAGCAGGACCCAGCGGGGAAACAGCGGGTACACAGTGGGACACAGCGAGGACACAGCGGGACACAGCGGGACACTGTGGGGCACAGCGGGGGACACAGCGGGACACAACGGGGGACACAGGGAGGACACACCGGAACACAGCATGGGACAAAGCGAGGACACAGCGGGAAACAGCGAGACACAGCGGGACCAAGCGGGGACCCAGCAGTGGACACAGCGGGACACAGCGGGGGACAAAGCGGGACACCACGGAACACAGCAGGACACAGCGTGAAACAGGGGTGAACCTGCGGGGACACAGCGGGACACAGCGGGGGACACAGCGGGACACAACGGGACACAGCGGGGGACACAGCTGGACACAGCAGGGACCCAGCGGGACCCAGCAGGACACAGCGGGGGACACAGCGGGACACAACGGGACCCAGCGGGGGACACAGCAGGGACACAGCGGGACACAGCGGGGGTCACAGGGAGGACACAGCGGAACACAGCATGGGAAACAGCGAGGACACAGCGGGAAACAGCGAGACACAGCGGGACCAAGCGGGGACCCAGCAGTGGACACAGCGGGACACAGCCGGGGACAAAGCGGGACACCACGGAACACAGCAGGACACAGCGTGAAACAGCGGTGAACCTGCGGGGACACAGCGAGACACAGCGAGAGACACAGCGGGGGACACAGCGGGACACAGCGGGGAACAAAGAGAGGACCCAGCGGGACACAGCGTCGATAGAGTGGGGACACAGCGGGACACAGCGGTGACACAACCGGACTCAGCGGGGGACACTGTGGGACCCAGCGGGACCCAGCGGGGACACAGCGGGACACAGCGGGGGAAACAGGGAGGACACAGCTTAACGCAGCATGGGACAAAGCGAGGACACAGCGGGACACAGCGAGACACAGCCGGACACAGCGGGGACCCAGCAGTGGACACAGCGGGACACAGCGGGGGACAAAGTGGGACCCAGCGGGACACAGCGTCGATAGAGTGGGGACACAGCGGGACACGGCGGTGACACAACCGGACTCAGCGGGGGACACTGTGGGACCCAGCGGGACCCAGCGGGGACACAGCAAGGACACAGCGGGGGACACAGCAGGACACAGCAGGACACAGCGGGACACAGCGGGGGTCACAGCGAGGGACACAGCGGGAGACACAGCGGGACACAGTGGGGAACACAGAGAGAGACACAGCAGGACCCAGAGGGACACAGCAACGATACAGCGGGGACACAGCGGGACACAGCGGGGTACACAGCTGTTAACACAACGGGACACAGTGGGGGACACAGCGGGACACAGCGGGACACAGCGGGGCACAGCAGGGACAAAACGGGAGACACAGTGGGGAACAGAGCAGGACACAGCGGGGGACACAGAGAGGACACAGGGGGACACAGCGAGACTCAGCCGGGGACACAGCAGGGGACAAAGCGGGACACAGCGGGACACAGCGGGGACGCAGCGGGACACAGCGGGACACAGAGGGACACGGCGGGGGACACAGCGAGGACACAGAGCGGGACATTGCGAGGACACAGTGGGACACAGCGGGACACAGCGGGGGACACAGCGAGGACACAGTGGGGGACACAGTGGGGGAAACAGCTGGACACAGCGGGGAACACAGCGAGGACACAGCGGCACCCAGCGGGACACAGCGTAGATACAGCGGAAACACAGCGTTACACAGCATGGTACAAAGCTGTGGACATAACGGGACACAATGGGAGCACAGCGGGACACAGCGGGACGCAGTGGGACACAGCGGGGACAAAGCGTGAGACACAGCAGGGGACAGAGCTGGAGACAGCGGGGGGCACAGCGGGGACACCAGCGGGGGGACACAGCGGGAGACAGCGGGGGACACAGCGGAGGACACAGCGGAACACAGCGCTGACACTGCGGGGACACAGCCGGGGACACAGCCGGACACAGCAGGACACAGCGGGGAACATATGGAGGACTCAGCGGGACAAAGCGGGAACACAGCGGAGACTCACCGGGGGACACAGCGGGGGACAAAGCGGGACACCACAGAACACAGTGGGAAACAGCGGGACACAGCGGGGAAACTGCGGGGACACAGGGGGACAAAGCGTGGGACACATAGGGACACAGCGGGGGACACAGCGGGGGACACAGCGGGACACAGCTGGGCACACAGGGAGGACACAGCGGGACCCAGCGGGGAACACAGCGAGGACACAGCGGGACCCAGGGCGACACAACGTGGATACAGCAGGGACACAGCGTTACACAGCGTGGTACACAGCTGTGAACACAATGGGACACAGTGGGGGCACAGCGGGACACAGCGGGACACAGTGGGACACAGCGGGGACAAAGCTTGAGACACAGCGGGGTACAGAGCTGGAGACAGCGGGGGACACAGCGAGGACACAGCGGGACAAAGCGCTGATACTGCGGGGGACACAGCGGGGGACACAGCCAGACACAGCGGGACACAGCGGGGGAAACAGGGGGGACCCAGCGGGACCCAGCACGGGACAGAGCGTGGACACATTGGGACACAGCGGGGACACAGCGGGACACAGCCGGGGACACAGCAGTACACAGCGGGACACAGCGGGTCACAGCGAGGGACACAGAGGGGTACATAGCGGGACACAGTGGGGAACACAGGGAGGACCCAGCGGGACCCAGCGGGACACAGCGTCGATACAGCGGGGACACAGCGGGACACAGTGGGGTACACAGCTGGGGACACAACGGGACACAGCGGGGGACACAGCGAGGACACAGCAGAACACAGCGTGGGAAACAGCGAGGACACAGCGGGACACAGCGAGACACAGCGGGACACAGTGGGGACACAGCAGTACACACACAGCGAGACACAGGGGGGACACAGCGGGACACAGCGGGGACCACAGCGAGGACACAGCGGGGACACAGCGGGGACACTGCGGGAACATAGTGGGACACAGCGGGGCACACAGCGGGACAAAGCGGGACACAGCTTGGGACACAGCGGGAACACAGCAGGACACAGCAGGGGACACAGCGAGGACACAGCGGGACACAGTGGGACAAAGCATGGAACAAAGCGGGAGACAGCAGGGGACACAGCGAGGACACAGCGGGACACAGCGGCGACACATAGAGGACTCAGCGGGGGACACAGTGGGGGACAGAGCGGGACACAGCGGGACACTGCGGGGCACAGCGGGGGACACAGCGGGACACAGCGGGGGACACAGCGGGACACAGCGGGACACAGCGGGACACTGCGGTGCACAGCGGGGGACACAGCGGGACACAGCGGGGGACACAGGGAGGATACAGCTTAACACAGCATGGGACAAAGCGAGGACACAGCGGGACACAGCGAGACACAGCGGGACACAGCGGGGACCCAGCAGTGGACACAGCGGGACACAGCGGGGGACAAAGCGGGACACCAAGGAACACAGCAGGACACAGCGTGAAACAGCGGTGAACCTGCGGGGACACAGCGGGACACAGCGGGGGACACAGCGGGACCCAGCGGGACACAGCGGGGGACACAGCGGGACACAGCGTCTATAGAGCGGGGACACAGCGGGACACAGCGGTGACACAGCAGGTCCCAGCAGGGACACAACAAGGACACAGCGGATGACACAGCGGGACACAGTGGGACACAGAGGGGGACACAGTGATGGACACAGCGGGGGACACAGCGGGACACAGCGGGGACACAGAGGGGGACTCAGCAGTGGACATAGCAGGGGACAAAGCGGGAAACCACATGACACAGTGGGACACAGCGGGACACAGCGGGGACACTGCGGGGACACAGCGGGAGAAAGCGGGGGACCCAGCGGGACACAGCGGGACACAGCAGGACCCAGCGGGGAAACAGCGGGGACACAGTGGGACACAGCGAGGACACAGCGGGACACTGCGGGGCACAGCGGGGTACACAGCGGGACACAGCGTGGGACACAGGGAGGACACAGCGAAACACAGCATGGGACAATGCGAGGACACAGCGGGAAACAGCGAGACACAGCGGGACCCAGCGGGGACCCAGCAGTGGACACAGCGGGACACAGCGGGGGACAAAGCAGGACACCACGGAACAAAGCAGGACATAGCGTGAAACAGCGGTGAACCTGCGGGGACACAGCGGGACACAGCGGGGGACACAGCGGGACCCAGCGGGACACAGCAGAGGACACAGCCGGACACAGCAGGGACACAGCCGGGACACAGCGGGACCCAGCAGGACACAGCGGGGGACACAGCGGGACACAGCGGGACACAGCGGGGGACACAGCAGGGACACAGTGGGACACAGTAGGACACAGCGTGGGACAAAGCAGGAGACAGCGGAGGACACAGCGAGGACACAGCTGGACACAGCGGGGACACAGAGGGGACTCAGCAGGAGACATAGAGGGGAAAAAGCGGGACACCACGGGACACAGTAGGACACAGCGGGACACAGCGGGGACACTGCGGGACACAGCCGGGGGACACAGCGGTGGACAGCAGGGGACAGAGTAGGGACACAGCGGGACACAGAGGGGACACAGCTGGACACAGAAGGGTACACAGCGGGGCACAGCGGACACACTACGGGGACAGAGCTGGACACAGAGGGACACAGAGGGGACAGAGCGTGACACAGCGGGACACAGCGGGACACAGCAGGGGACTCAGCGGGACACAGCGGGGGACACAGGGAGGACACAGCTGGACACTGAATGAGACAGAGCGAGGACACACCCGGACACAGCGAAACACAGCGTGACACAGTGGGGACACTGCAGGGGACACAGCGGGACACAGCCGGAGACACAGAGGAACACAGCGGGGTACACAGCAAGGACAAAGCGGGACACAGCCGGGGACACAGCGAAGACACAGCGGGACACAGCGGTGACACAGCGGGACACAGCTGGGGACACTGCGGGACACAGCGGGACACAGCGGGGACACAGCAAGGACACAGCGTGAAACAGCGGTGAACCTGCGGGGACACAGCGGGACACAGCGGGGGACACAGCGGGACAGAGCGGGACACAGCAGGGGACACAGCAGGGACACAGTGGGACACAGTAGGACACAGCGTGGGACAAAGCGGGAGACAGCGGAGGACACAGCGAGGACACAGCTGGACACAGCGGGGACACAGAGGGGACTCAGCAGGGGACATAGAGGGGAAAAAGTGGGACACCACGGGACACAGTAGGACACAGCGGGACACAGCGGGGACACTGCGGGACACAGCCGGGGGACACAGCGGTGGACAGCGGGGGAAAGAGAAGGGACACCGCGGGACACAGAGGGGACACAACTGGACACAGAAGGGTACACAGCGGGACACAGCGGACACACAACAGGGACAGAGCTGGACACAAAGGGACACAGAGGGGACAGAGCGTGACACAGCGGGACACAGCGGGACACAGCAGGGGACTCAGCGGGACACAGCGGGGGACACAGGGTGGACACAGCTGGACACTGAGGGAGACAGAGCGAGGACAAAGCCGGACACAGCGAAACACAGCGTGACACAGTGGGGACAGAGCAGGGGACACAGCGGGACACAGCGGGGGACACAGAGGGACACAGCGGGGTACACAGCAGGCACAAAGCGGGACACAGCGGGGGACACAGCGAGGACAAAGCGGGACACAGCGGTGACACAGCGGGACACAGCTGGGGACACAGCAAGGACACAGCGGGGGACACAGCGGGACACAGCCGGACACAGCCCGGGACACAGCGGGACACAGCGAGAGACACAGCGGGGGACACAGCGGGACACAGCGGGGAACAAAGAGAGGACACAGCGGGACACAGCGTCGATAGAGCGGGGACACAGCTGGACACAGCGGTCACACAACCAGACTCAGCGGGGGACACTGTGGGACCCAGCGGGTCCCAGCGGGGACACAGCAAGGACACAGCGGGGGACACAGCGGGACACAGCGGGACACAGCGGGGGATACAGCGAGGGACACAGCGGGAGACACAGCGGGACACAGTGGGGAACACAGAGAGATGCACAGCAGGACCCAGCGGGACACAGCGACGATACAGCGGGGACACAGCGGGACACAGCGGGTCACAGTGGGGCACAGCAGGGACAAAACGGGAGACACAGTGGGGAACAGAGCAGGACACAGCGCGGGACACAGAGAGGACACAGTGGGGACACATCGAGACTTAGCCGGGGACAGCAGGGGACAAAGCGGGACACCACGGGACACAGTGGGACACAGCGGGACACAGCGGGGTCACTGCGGGACACAGTGCGGGACAAAGCGGGACACAGCGGGACACAGCGGGGACGCAGCGGGACACAGCAGGACACAGCGGGACACGGCGGGGGACACAGCGAGGACACAGAGCGGGACATAGCGAAGACACAGCGGGACACAGCGGGACACAGTGGGGGACACAGAGAGGACACAGTGGGGGACACAGTGGGGGAAACAGCTGGACACAGCGGGGAACACAGCGAGGACACAGCCGCACCCAGCGTGACACAGCGTCGATACAGCGGAGACACAGCGTTACACAGCATGGTACAAAGCTGTGGACACAACGGGACACAGTGGGGGCACAGCGGGACACAGCGGGACACAGTGGGACACAGCGGGTACAAAGCGTGAGACACAGCAGGGGACAGAGCTGGAGACAGCGGGGGACACAGAGGGGACACAGCGGGACACAGAGAGGACACAGCGGGACAGAGCGGGACACTGCAGGGCACAGTGGGGGACACAGCGGGACACAGCGGGGGACACAGCGGGAGACAGCGGGGGACACAGCGAGGACACAGCGGGACACAGCGCTGACCCTGCGGGGACACAGCGTGGGACACAGCGGGGGACACAGCCGGACACAGCGGGACACAGCGTGGGACACATGGAGGACTCAGCGGGACAAAGCGTGGACACAGCGGCGACTCACCGGGGGACACAGCGGGGGACAAAGCGGGACACCACAGAACACAGTGGGAAACAGCGGGACACAGCGGGGAAACTGCGGGGACACATGGGGACAAAGCGTGGGACACATAGGGACACAGCGGGGGACACAGCGGGGGACACAGCTGGACACAGTGGGACACAGCGGGGCACACAGGGGGGACCCAGCGGGACCCAGCGGGGAACACAGCGAGGACACAGCGGGATCCAGCGGCACACAGCGACGATACAGCGGGGACACAGCGTTACACAGCGTGGTACACAGCTGTGAACACAACGGGACTCAGTGGGGGCACAGCGGGACACAGCGGGACACAGTAGGACACAGCGGGGACAAAGCTTGAGACACAGCGGGGTACAGAGCGGGAGACAGCGGGGGACACAGCGAGGACACAGCGGGACAAAGCGCTGACACTGCGGGGGACACAGCGGGGGACACAGCGGGGGACACAGCCGGACACAGCGGGACACAGCAGGGGAAACAGGGAGGACCCAGCGAGACCCAGCGCGGGACACAGCACGGGACACAGCGTGGACACATTGGGACACAGCGGGGACACAGCGGGACACAGCGGGGGACACAGCAGTACACAGCGGGTCACAGCGAGGGACACAGAGGGGTACATAGCGGGACACAGTGGGGAATACAGGGAGGACACAGCGGGACCCAGCGGGACACAGCATCGATACAGCGGGGACACAGCGGGACACAGTGGGGTACACAGCTGGGGACACAACAGGACACAGTGGGGGACACAGCGGGACACAGCGTCTATAGAGCGGGGACACAGCGGGACACAGCAGTGACACAGCGGGTCCCAGCAGGGACACAACAAGGACACAGCGGATGACACAGCGGGACACAGCGGGACACAGAATGTGACACAGCGAGGGACACAGCGGGGGACAGAGAGGGACACACCGGGGGACACAGCGGGACACAGCGGGGACACAGAGGGGACTCAGCAGTGGACATAGCGGGGGACAAATCGGGACACCACATGACACAGTGGGACACAACAGGACACAGCGGGGACACTGCGGGGACACAGCGGGAGAAAGCGGGGGACCCAGCGGGACACAGCGGGACACAGCAGGACCCAGCGGGGAAACAGGGGGAACACAGTGGAACACAGCGAGGACACAGCGGGACACAGCGGGACACTGCGGGGCACAGCAGGGGACACAGCGGGACACAGCGGGGGACACAGGGACGACACAGCGGAACACAGCATGGGACAATGCGAGGACACAGCGGGAAACAGCGAGACACAGCGGGACCCAGCGGGGACCCAGCAGTGGACACAGCGGGACACAGCGGGGAACAAAGCAGGACACCACGGAACACAGCAGGACACAGCGTGAAACAGCGGTGAACCTGCGGGGACACAGCGGTACACAGCGGGGGACCCAGCAGGACCCAGCGGGACCCAGTGGGGGACACAGCTGGACACAGCAGGGACACAGCAGGGACAAAGCGGGATCCAGCAGGACACAGCGGGGGACACAGCGGGACACAACGGGACACAGCGGGGGACACAGCAGGGACACAGTGGGACACAGTAGGACACAGCGTGAGACATAGCGGGAGACAGAGGAGGACACAGCGAGGACACACCTGGACACAGCGGGGACACAGAGGGGACTCAGCAGGGGACATAGAGGGGAAAAAGCGGGACACCACGGGACACAGTAGGACACAGCGGGACACAGCGGGGACACTGCGGGACACAGCCGGGGGACACAGCGGTGGACAGCGGGGGAAAGAGAAGGGACACAGCGGGACACAGAGGGGACACAGCTGGACACAGAAGGGTACACAGCGGGGCACAGCGGACACACCACGGGGACAGAGCTGGACACAGAGGGACACAGATGGGACAGAGCGTGACACAGCGGGACACAGCGGGACACAGCAGGGGACTCAGCGGGACACAGCGGGGGACACAGGGAGGACACAGCTGGACACTGAATGAGACAGAGCGAGGACACAGCCGGACACAGCGAAACACAGCGTGACACAGTGGGGACACTGCAGGGGACACAGCGGGACACAGCCGGGGACACAGAGTAACACAGTGCGGTACACAGCAAGGACAAAGCGGGACACAGCGGGGGACACAGCGAGGACACAGCGGGACACAGCTGGGAACACTGCGGGACACAGCGGGACACAGCGGGGACACAGCAAGGACACAGCGGGGGACACAGTGGGACACTGCCGGACACAGCCGGGGACACAGCGGGACACAGCGAGAGACACAGCGGGGGACACAGCGGGACACAGCGGGGAACAAAGAGAGGACACAGCGGGACCCAGCGGGACACAGCATCGATAGAGCGGGGACACAGCGGGACACAGCGGTGACACAACGGGACTCAGCGGGGGACACTGCGGGACCCAGCGGGACACAGCGGGGACACAGCAAGGACACAGCGGGGGACACAGCGGGACACAGCGGGACACAGCGGGGGACACAGCAAGGGACACAGTGGGGGACACAGCGGGACACAATGGGGAACACAGAGAGAGACACAGCAGGACCCAGCGAGACACAGCGTCGATACAGCAGGGACACAGCGGGGTACACAGCTGTTGACACAACGGGACACAGTGAGGGACACAGCGGGACACAGCGGGACACAGCAGGGCACAGCAGGGACAAAACGGGAGACACAGTGGGGAACAGAGCAGGACACAGCGGGGGACACAGAGAGGACACAGTGGGGACACAGCGAGACTCAGCCGGGGACACAGCGGGGGACAAAGCAGGACACCACGGGACACAGTGGGACACAGCGGGACACAGCGGGGTCACTGCGGGACACAGTGGGGGACAAAGCGGGACACAGCGGGACACAGCGGGACCGCAGCAGGACACAGCGGGACACAGCAGGACACGGTGGGGGACACAGCGGGACACAGAGGGGGACACAGCGAGGACACAGCGGGTCACAGCGGGACACAGCAGGGGACACAGCGAGGACACAGTGGGACCCTGCGCGACACAGCATCGATACAGCGGGGACAGAGCGTTACACAGCGAGGTACACAGCTGTGAACACAGCGGGACACAGCGCGACACAGTGGGACACAGCGGCGACACAGATGGGACTCAGCGGGACAAAGCGGGGGACACAGCGGGACACAGCTAGGGACACAGCAGGTACAAAGCGGCAGACAGCCGGGGACACAGCGAGGACACAGCGGGACACAGCGGCGACACAGATGGGACTCAGCGGGACAAAGCGGGGGACACAGCGGGACACAGCGGGACACA
>NW_012287631.1:0-3130 GCF_000151885.1 Dipodomys ordii
GACATAGTGGGACACAGTGTGGGACAAAGCGGGAGATAGCAGGAGACTTATTGAGGACACAGCGGGACACTGTGGTGACACTTAGAGGACTCAGCGGTGGACACAGTGGGGGACAGAGCGGGACACAGCGGGACCCAGCGGGGACAAAGCGTGAGACACAGCGATGGACAGAGCGGGAGACAGAGGCTGACACAGGGAGGACACAGTGGTACACAGCGGGGACACAGAGGTGGCTCAGGGGGGCCACAGCGGGGGACAAAGCGGGACACCACGGAACACAGCGGGACACAGCGTGAAACAGCGTTGAACCTGTGGGGACACAGTGGGACACAGCGGGGGACACAGCGGACACAGCGGGGACACAGTGGGGACACTGCGGGACCCAGCAGGACACAGCGGGACACAGCAGGACACAGCGGGGGACACAGCGGGACACAGCGTGGGACCCAGCGGGACACAGCGGGACCCAGCAGGACCCAGCGGGGAAAACAGGGGGGACACAGTTTGACACAGCGAGGACACAGCCGGACACAGCGGGACACTGCGGGGCACAGCGGGGGACACAGCAGGACACAGCGGGGGACACAGGGAGGACACAGCGGAACACAGCATGGGACAATGCGAGGACACAGCGGGAAACAGCGAGACACAACGGAATCCAGCGGTGACCCAGCAGTGGACACAGCGGGACACAGCGGGGGACAAAGCGGGACACCACGGAACACAGCAGGACACAGCGTGAAACAGCGGTGAACCTGCGGGGACAAAGCGGTACACAGCGGAGGACACAGCGGGACCCAGCTGGACACAGCGGGGGACACAGCCGGACACAGCAGGGACACAGCGGGGACACAGCGGGACCCAGCAGGACACAGCAGGGGACACAGCGGGACACAGCGGGACACAGCGGGGGACACAGCCGGACACAGCAGGGACACAGTAGGACACAGCGTGGGACAAAGCGGGAGACAGCGGAGGACACAGCGAGGACACAGCGAGGACACAGCTGGACACAGCGGGGACACAGAGCGGACTCAGCAGGGGACATAGAGGGGAAAAAGCGGGACACCACGGGACACAGTAGGACACAGCGGGACACAGCGGGAACACTGCGGGACACGGTCGGTGGACACAGTGGTGGACAGCGGGGGAAAGAGAAGGGACACAGTGGGACACAGAGGGGACACCTCTGGACACAGAAGGGTACACAGCGGGGCACAGCGGACACACAACAGGGACAGAGCTGGACACAGAGGGGACAGAGTGTGACACAGCGGGACACAGCGGGACACAGCAGGGGACTCAGCGGGATACAGCGGGGGACACAGGGAGGACACAGCTGGACATTGAGGGAGACAGAGCGAGGACACAGCCGGACACAGCGAAACACAGCATGACACAGTGGGGACACAGCAGGGGACACAGCAGGACACAGCGGGGGACACAGAGGGACACAGCGGGGTACACAGCAGGCACAAAGCGGGACACAGCGGGGGACACAGCGAGGAAAAAGCGGGACACAGCGGTGACACAGCGGGACACAGCTGGAGACACTGCGGGACACAGCGGGACACAGCGGGGACACAGCAAAGACACAGCGGGGGACACAGCGGGACACAGCCGGACACAGCCGGGGACACAGCGGGACACAGCGAGAGACACAGCGGGGAACACAGCGGGACACAGCGGGGAACAAAGAGAGGACACAGCGGGACCCAGCGGGACACAGCGTCGATAGAGCGGGGACACAGCGGGACACAGCGGTGACACAACGGGACTCAGCGGGGGACACTGCGGGACCCAGCGGGACCCAGCGGGGACACAGCAAGGACACAGCGGGGGACACAGCGGGACCCAGCGGGACACAGCGGGGGATACAGCGAGGGACACAGCGGGAGACAGAGCGGGACACAGTGGGGAACACAGAGAGAGACACAGCAGGATCCAGCGGGACACAGCGACGATACAGCGGGGACACAGCGGGACACAGCGGGTCACAGTGGGGCACAGCAGGGACAAAACGGGAGATACAGTGGGGAACAGAGCAGGACACAGCGCGGGACACAGAGAGGACACAGTGGGGACACAGCGAGACTCAGCCGGGGACACAGCAGGGGACAAAGCAGGACACCACGGGGCACAGTGGGACACAGCGGGACACAGTGGGGGACAAAGCGGGACACAGCGGGACACAGGGGGGACGCAGCGGGACACAGCGGGACACAGCGGGACACGGCGGGGGACACAGCGAGGACACAGAGCGGGATATAGCGAGGACACAGCGGGACACAGCGGGACACAGCGGGGGACACAGCGAGGACACAGTGGGGGACACAGTGGGGGAAACAGCTGGACACAGCGGGGAACACAGCGAGGACACAGCGGCGCCCAGCGGGACACAGCGTAGATACAGCGGAGACACAGCGTTACACAGCATGGTACAAAGCTGTGGACACAACGGGACACAGTGGGGGCACAGCGGAACACAGCAGGATGCAGTGGGACACAGCGGGGACAAAGCGTGAGACACAGCAGGGGACAGAGCTGGAGACAGTGGGGGACAGAGCGGGGACACAGCGGGACACAGCGAGGACACAGCGGGACAGAGCGGGACACTGCAGGGCACAGCGGGGGACACAGCGGGTTACAGCGGGGGACACAGCGGGAGACAGCGGGGGACACAGCGAGGACACAGCGGGACACAGCGCTGACACTGCGGGGACACAGCGGGGGACACAGCGGGGGACACAGCCGGACACAGCGGGACACAGCGTGGGACACATGGAGGACTCAGCGGGACAAAGCGTGGACACAGCGGCGACTCACCGGGGGACACAGCGGGGGACAAAGCGGGACACCACAGAACACAGTGGGAAACAGTGGGACACAGCGGGGAACCTGCGGGGACACAGGGGGACAAAGCGTGGGACACATAGGGACACAGCGGGGGACACAGCGGGGGACACAGCGGGACACAGTGGGACACAGCGGGGCACACAGGGGGGACCCAGCGGGACCCAGCGGGGAACACAGCGAGGACACAGCGGGACCCAGCAGCACACAGCGACGATACAGCGGGGACACAGCGTTACACAGCGTGGTACACAGCTGTGAACACAACGGGACTGAT
>NW_012287632.1:0-1931 GCF_000151885.1 Dipodomys ordii
GTGGGACACAGCGGGACACAGTGGGGACAAAGCGGGACACAGCGGGACACAGGGGGGACGCAGCGGGACACAGCGGGACACAGCGGGACACGGCGGGGGACACAGCGAGGACACAGAGCGGGATATAGCGAGGACACAGCGGGACACAGCGGGACACAGCGGGGGACACAGCGAGGACACAGTGGGGGACACAGTGGGGGAAACAGCTGGACACAGCGGGGAACACAGCGAGGACACAGCGGCGCCCAGCGGGACACAGCGTAGATACAGCGGAGACACAGCGTTACACAGCATGGTACAAAGCTGTGGACACAACGGGACACAGTGGGGGCACAGCGGAACACAGCAGGATGCAGTGGGACACAGCGGGGACAAAGCGTGAGACACAGCAGGGGACAGAGCTGGAGACAGTGGGGGACAGAGCGGGGACACAGCGGGACACAGCGAGGACACAGCGGGACAGAGCGGGACACTGCAGGGCACAGCGGGGGACACAGCGGGTTACAGCGGGGGACACAGCGGGAGACAGCGGGGGACACAGCGAGGACACAGCGGGACACAGCGCTGACACTGCGGGGACACAGCGGGGGACACAGCGGGGGACACAGCCGGACACAGCGGGACACAGCGTGGGACACATGGAGGACTCAGCGGGACAAAGCGTGGACACAGCGGCGACTCACCGGGGGACACAGCGGGGGACAAAGCGGGACACCACAGAACACAGTGGGAAACAGTGGGACACAGCGGGGAACCTGCGGGGACACAGGGGGACAAAGCGTGGGACACATAGGGACACAGCGGGGGACACAGCGGGGGACACAGCGGGACACAGTGGGACACAGCGGGGCACACAGGGGGGACCCAGCGGGACCCAGCGGGGAACACAGCGAGGACACAGCGGGACCCAGCAGCACACAGCGACGATACAGCGGGGACACAGCGTTACACAGCGTGGTACACAGCTGTGAACACAACGGGACACAGTGGGGGCACAGCGGGACACAGCGGGACACAGTGGGACACAGCGGGGACAAAGCTTGAGACACAGCAGGGTACAGAGCGTGAGACAGTGGGGGACACAGCGAGGACACAGCGGGACAAAGCGCTGACACTGCGGGGGACACAGCGGGGGACACAGCGGGGGACACAGCCGGACACAGCGGGACACAGTGGGGGAAACAGGGGGGACCCAGCGGGACCCAGCGCGGGACACAGCGCGGGACACAGCGTGGACACATTGGGACACAGCGGGGACACAGCGGGACACAGCGGGGGACACAGCAGTACACAGCGGGACACAGCGGGTCACAGCGAGGGACACAGAGGGGTACATAGCGGGACACAGTGGGGAATACAGGGAGGACACAGCGGGACCCAGCGGGACACAGAGTCGATACAGCGGGGACACAGCGGGACACAGTTGGGTACACAGCTGGGGACACAACGGGACACAGCGGGGGACACAGCGGGACACAGCGTCTATAGAGCGGGGACACAGCGGGACACAGCGGTGACACAGCGGGTCCCAGCAGGGACACAACAAGGACACAGCGGATGACACAGCGGGACACAGCGGGACACAGAATGGGACACAGCGAGGGACACAGCAGGAGACACAGCGGGACACACCGGGGGAAACAGCGGGACACAGCGGGGACACAGAAGGGTCTCAGCAGTGGACATAGCGGGGGACAAAGCGGGACACCACATGACACAGTGGGACACAGCGGGACACAGCGGAGACACTGCGGGGACACAGCGGGAGAAAGCGGGGGACCCAGCGGGACACAGGGGGACACATCAGGACCCAGCGGGGAAACAGGGGGAACACAGTGGGACACAGCGAGGACACAGCGGGACACAGCGGGACACTGCGGGGCACAGCGAGGACACAGCGGGACACAGCGGGGCACAGCAGGGACAAAACG
>NW_012287633.1:0-2087 GCF_000151885.1 Dipodomys ordii
TCAGCGGGGCACACAGCGTGGGACAAAGTGGGACACACGGGACACAGTGTTACACAGCGGGACACAGCGGGGACACTGCGGGACACAGCAGGACAAAGCGGGGGACACAGCGGGACACAGCGGGCCACAGCGGGGAACCCAGCGGGGGACAGCCGAGACAGAGAGTGGCCACAGCGAGACACAGCGGTGACACAACTGGACACAGCGGGATACACAGCGGGACAGAGCGGGCACACAGCGGGGACACAGCGGGACACAGCGGGACACAGCGGGGACACAGTGGGACACAGCGGGACAAAGCGGGAGACACAGCGGGACACAGCAGGGACACAGCGGGGACACAGCGGGACACAGCGGGACACAGCGGGGACAAAGCGGGACACAGCTGGACACAGCGGGACACAGCGTTGGACACAGCGACACACAGTGGTGGTCCCAGTGAGGACACAGCAGGACACAGCAGGGACACAGCGAGGACAAAGCTGGGGACACAGCAGTGGACACAGCGGGACACAGCAGGGAACACAGCGAGGACACAGCAGGACACAGCGGGACACAGCGTCGATACAGCGGGGACACAGCGTTACACAGCGTGGTACACAGCGTGGTACACAGCTGTGGACACAACGGGACACAGTGGGTCACAGCCGGACACAGCGTTACACAGTGGGACACAGCGGGGACAAAGCGTGAGACAAAGCGGGGGACAGAGAGGGAGACAGTAGGGGACTCAGCGAGGACACAGCGGCACACAACGGGACACAGCGGGAAACAGAGGTGAACCTGCGGGGACACAGCGGGACACAGCGGGACACAGCAGGGGGACACAGTGAGGACACCATGGAACACAGTGGGACACAGCAGGAAACAGAGGTGAACCTGCGGGGACACAGCGGGACACAGTGGGGGACACAATGCGAAACAGCGGTACACAGCGGGACACAGTGGGGGACAGAGTGTGGGACACAGCGAGACACAGCGGGGAAAAAGCTGGACACAGCGGGGTACACAGAGGGAAACAGCGGGGACACAGTGGGGAAACAGCGTGACACAGCAGGACACAGCGGGAAACAGCCGGGGACACAGCGAGGACACAGCGGCACAGAACGGGGGACACAGCAAGGACAGAGTGCGAAACAGCGGGGGACACAGCGAGACATAGCGGGGGACACAGCGGGGGACACAGAGGGACACAGCGGGACACAGCGGGGGACATAGCGAGGACACATTGGGACACAGCGCGGACACAGCGGGACTCAGCGAGGCACAGCAGTACACAGTGGGACACACCGGGACACAGCGGGGCCACAGCAGGGACACAGCGGGGGACACAGCGGGACACAGCGGGGGACACAGGGAGGACACAGCGGTACCCAGGTGAACCCAGCGTCGATATGGCAGGGACACAGCAGGACACAGCGGGGAAAAAAGAGAGCACACAGCAGAACACAGCGTGGGACACAGCGAGGACACAGCGAGGACACAGCGGGACACAGCGGGGAACACAGCGAGGACACAGCCGGACCCAGGGCGACACAGCGTCGATACAGCGGGGACACAGTGTTACACAGCGTGGTACACAGCTGTGAACACAACGGGACACAGTGCGGGCACAGCGGGACACAGCGGGACACAGTGGGACGCAGCGGGGACAAAGCTTGAGACACAGCGGGGTACAGAGCGGGAGACAGCGGGGGACACAGCGAGGACACAGCAATACACAGCGCTGACACTGCGGGGCACACAGCGGTACACAGCGGGGAACACAGCGAGGGACACAGCGGGACACAGAGGGACACAGCGGGGGACACAGGGGGGACACAGCGGGACGCAGCGGGGGACACAGCAGTACACATCGGGACACAGCGGGACACAGCGAGGGACGCAGAGGGGTACACAGCAGGATAAAGCAGGGAACACAGCGAGGACACAACGGGATCAAGCGGGACACAGCGTTGATACAGCGGGAACACAGCGGGACACAGCGGGGTACACAGCTGGGGACACAGCGGGACACAGCGGGGGACACAGCGGGACACAGCGGGGAACACAGGGAAGACATAGCGGGACCCAGCGGGACCCAGCGT
>NW_012287634.1:0-860 GCF_000151885.1 Dipodomys ordii
AGTGCTAGCCTTGGGTGAATAAGCTAAGGGGCAGCATTGTGTGTGTGCGCCCATACACAGACAAGATGCGTATAGAGTGGTTAAGAGTTCAGCAAACGGGAACCATAAATGCACAAGAAGAGAGATCCTAAAATATTCGCATCCACCATGATTGAGCTTGATGTTAGAGCTTTTGTCTAGCATTTTGATCCCCCAGCACAAAACAAACAACGAAAACCCAAAACTCTGTACAAACACATGTCATGAGAAGTCTTCCTGTGAATAGTATGTTAATTTAATTATTTAAAAACATCAGCATGAGGGTTTGGAGGTGTCACTCAGTTGGTAGAGAGTTAGCCAATGAGCAAAAACATCAGGTACTGGTTCAAGTCCCGGAGTCTGACCTAAACAAAAAGAATAGGAGGAGGAGGAGGAGGAGGAGGAGGAAGAGGAGGAGGAAGAGGAGGAAGGAGGAGGAGGAGGAGAAGGACAACAAGAAAACTACAAGACTGACTAAGAACAAACAAGCAAAATCCACCGGGTGTCTGGAAATAAGTCGTATGGGTTATCCGCTTGTTTCCCTTTCTTTCTCTCCTGGGGTCAAATCCTCTGTATCACACACACCTTTTGCAAGCCTGAATGTATCTTTTGGCTTCCCCGCACAAGTAACACTCGTGAGCAAGTTAGACTCCAAAATTGTGCCCTGATGGCTTGTTCATCACTTGCTACTGGCTGGCTCTTCACATGTTTGTTCGAAAATGTAGTCTTTGCAATGATCATTAGGGGAGAATCGTTGGGCTGATGATTGCCTCTGGAGAATGTTAAAAGGGGTGACTTTGATCTTTCTTATTCTAATTCTACACTTGCTATGTGCCCCGCAA
>NW_012287635.1:0-1232 GCF_000151885.1 Dipodomys ordii
TGCTCTTGCTCCGAGGTCAGCAGTTACGACAATACGTGAATTCCGTGACTGTAAACAACCTTTGCACAGGCTCCGAGGCAAAGGTGCCCTTAAGAGGCCCAGCACAGCAATCCCATTACACCCACTACCGCAAACAAGAAACCCCGTGCTCTCCTCGGCCCCTCCCCGCACTGCACCAAGGGCCGCGAGGCACACCACCGAGAGGCCTGTGCAAAGCGTTCCCGACCTTATTCCGGTTCCCCTTGAAATGCGGTACCCCGTAAGGATGCCCTTGGTGCCCAGGCCTCCTCCAACGCGTGGGGACCGGATGTAGACCAGCACTTCTCAAAATCCTGGCTCCCCAGGATCTAAAGCCCGATCTAAACAATTCCATCCGACACGGCTCCTGCTGAACACTTCCTTTCCCCCCCCGCCCCCTAACCCACACACACACATGCAGTAAACGACCCCTACCCTCAAGTCCGGGTCGTCGGCCTCCCACCTCCTCTCACCACCGGACGGGCGTCCCAAGGCCTCGGGGAGGCGGGGAAGGGAGGGTTAGAGCGCCAGGGCGGCGATCGGGCCGCGGCTGCGAGGCCGGGAGGCTCTGGCAAGGGTCCTCCCAGTCCAGATCCCCCACACCCGCCGCTTGGCCCCGGCCTGGCCCACGTTCCTCCTCCTCCACCACCGCCACCGCCACCGCCGCCGTCGCCGCCGCCGCCACCGCCACCGCCGCCGCCGCCGCCGCCGCCTATCAGCGGAGCGCAGGGGCGGGGCCGACCGACTCCGCCGCGGCTGGGCCGACGGGCGGGGACGGGAGGGGGACGGGCGGGGGACCGACCGCCTGGTAGCTCAGGCCGCGGCGCGCAGACACCGGGCCCGGCTCCCGAGGGCGCCAGCGCGGCCCCGGGAAGCGCGAGGAGCCGGAGAGCGCGCGGCCTGCCGTTGGCGGCCTAATCCGCCGCGCTCAGCACCCACCCGGCCCGAAGTGGAGGCCCTGGTCCCCGGGAAGATGGTGTCCTGGATGATCTCCAGAGCCGTGGTGTAAGTGCCGCTCACGGCGCCCCGCAGCTCGCGCCGAGGTCTCCGGGGGAGGCGCCGGAGCCCGGAGGAAACGGGAAGGCCCGAGCGGGCGGGGGGGGGGGGGATGGGACGGCCCGATCTTGGGCCTGCTCGGTTGCCGGGAGCCCTCGGCCTTAATCAGCCCTGGTCCAAGTCGCTGCGAAGCTCCGGGCGGCGAGCCGACGGCGGTG
>NW_012287636.1:0-662 GCF_000151885.1 Dipodomys ordii
GGGGCCTCTGCGGCGAGTGCGGCAGTCCTATTGGCGGATTTTTAGAAGCTTGGGCGCGGGAGAGCAAGTGAAAGCGAGGCGGTGGCGGGCCGAGGCCAGTGCGGAAGTCTCGCGAGGCCGAGCCCGATCGGAGTGTGGCGGCGGCGGCGGCGGCGGCGAGATCTGGGCTTGGGTTGAGGAGTTGGTATTTGTGTGGAAGGAGGCGGAGGCAAGATGAAGAGGGAAGCGGAGAGCCGGTCCGGAGGGTGGGAGGAGGCGCGGTCAGGGCGGGCGGCCGCGGCGAGGCCAGGCGAGGCCAGCGAGCGAGGCGGGCAGCGGGACGAGCAGCGGCCGAGCGAGCGCGGGGCGCACGGATCGAGGGAGGCGGTGAGGCCCGCCGCCGCCGCCGCCGCCGCGCCCGCCCCTTCCCCCGCCGCCCGCCCCCTCTCCCCCCCGCCCGCTCGCCGCCTTCCTCCTTCTGCCTGCCTTCCCCACGGCCGGCCGCCTCCTCGCCCGCCCGCCCGCAGCCTCGGAGCCCAGGCCGCCGCGGCCGTGGTGGCGGATCTCTCACTATGGCCTCGGTCGACACCCTCTACATCGCCACGGATGGGTCGTAGATGCTGGCCGAGATCGTGGAGCTGCACTAGATCGAGGTGGAGACCTTTCCCGGTGGAGACCATTGA
>NW_012287637.1:0-837 GCF_000151885.1 Dipodomys ordii
ACCCATGCTTCTCAAGCTCACTACATTCACATCTCAAGGATATACACAACAGTATGATCATGAGTTGAGGCTCTTATGAGGGTCCAGTCGGAGGGTCTGAACTTTGCGCCGGAACACCGTACCTCAGCTCTTCAGGTCAAGGCTAGCGTTCTACCACACGAGCCACAGCGCCACTTCTGGCTTTTTTCCTTTTTGCATATGTGGTGCTGAGGAATCGAACCCAGGGCCTCATGCATGCAAGGCAAGCACTATACCACTGATCCACCTTCCCAGCCCAACATTTGGTTTTATAATGGGATAAACTAGACCCAAGTCTTGGCCTTAGGTGAAGCATCTAACCAGTTTCTACAATACCTTCCCTACAGGGACGACTTGGGTTTAAGTGTGAGTAACTTATATAAAGACTTTAAAAAGGGGCTGGGAATGTGGCTTAGTGCATAAAGCCCTAGGTTCGATTCCTTAGTACCACATAAGCGGAAACAGCCGGAAGTGGCACTGTGACTCAAGTGGTAGAGAGCTAACCTTGAGCAAAAGAAGCTCAAGGACAGTGCCCAGGCCCTGAGCTCAAGCACTAGGATTGGCAAAAAAAAAGAAGATGATGATTTGAAACAGAATTGCATCTAATAGATGCTTGCTCTTACTATTATGCCTATACTCACTGATTGAATGTGCATATGCCCCCTCCCTTAGTGCTAAACTCTGAAAGCAGGAATGTCTTGTTCATCTTTCTCTTTGTCCACAGTGCAAAGCACAGTCCTTCACACAAATAAAGAGCTTGATCCATATTTGTAGGGCAACAAAGCTTATAGAAAGACTACCTGTTCTTTATTTAAGTGA
>NW_012287638.1:0-650 GCF_000151885.1 Dipodomys ordii
TACATGAGATATAAGTCTAGGGATATGCCTTATGTGTCGGCCTAAAGCCATGTGGCAATATGTGAAGCAGCAGAAGAATTTCGGTCATTATCTAAAGTTCTAGTTTTGAAGCGAACTGCTTATCGCTGATCCGCAGAGCATCACGATATTATTCGGCATCCTATCCTCCGGTACCATGCGCTGGTAACAGTCCGTTAGTATGGCAAGTTAGTCGGTGTCCTTCAAACCGTTCCAGGATATCTACCCCACCGGTTTTGTTGTGGTACAAATCTCCAGCGGCCGTACATCCCCCCGCCGCTGGCACGGCGCCCGCGCGCGCCCCCACCCGTCCCGGGCCGCCCCTCCCTTCCCGCAGGCCCGCTCCCGGACCCAGCGCCCAGCCCGTCCGGCCCCGCTCACCATGGCGGGGCCCGGTAGCCCCGCAGCAGCCCCACCGGCCCGGCTCCGCCCGCCCGCTGGCCCGGTCCAGCGGCGGCGTACCGTCCGGACGCAGGAGCCCAGTTCTGCGGCGGGCGGGGCGCCTTCGGCTTCTCCCAGGCTGGGGGCGGGACCCGTCGAGGAAGGCCAATGGGCGCTCGCGCTAGGACGGCGAGGGCGTGGCTAGAGTGGGGCGGGGTCACGTGTGCTCAGGGCTGGGGCGGCCGGGCGGG
>NW_012287639.1:0-2801 GCF_000151885.1 Dipodomys ordii
CGCGTCCACCGGGGTGCGCTTGGCACGCCGTATTGCCGGCCTGGGGGTCGGAGGGCAAGCGGGGTCAGCGGGGAGGCTTAGGGGCTCAGTCCCGCGAGGTCAAGCGCACGCCCGCCCCCGCGAGCGAGCGGCGGCTGCGGGGGGCGTGCAAGCTGGAGGCGCGCAACCAGCCGCTGCGGGCCGGCCGGTGCTTCTTGCTCGGCTCCGCACCTACTGGCACCGAGGCGGCGGCGGCGGCGGCGGCGGCGGCGGCAGCGTAGCCGGACAGGTGACCCCGGCCGGCAGGTGGCCCGGGGTGGGTCCTCGGCAGGCGGGTGGGGCGGGGCTTGTGGGGAGAGCGCGGCAGCGCGGGCTTGGGCTTGGGCTTGGGGTCGGAGGCCAGACAGGGCAGATGCGAGCCCCAGGCCGGGGCTGGAGGGCCGCGGGTCCGGGTCCGGGCGGCTGTCGGAGAGGGGCCTGTGTCCCCGACGGCGGGCGGCGTCATCCTCGTTAGTATAGTGGTGAGTATCCCCGCCTGTCACGCGGGAGACCGGGGTTCGATTCCCCGACGGGGAGGCCGCTGTGGCGTTTTTTGTCCAGCGCGGCCTCTCTGCTCCAAGGCGTCCTCACTTCAGCAGCTCCAGGCCCCCTGGTCCACCTCTCGGTCGTGGTCGGCGTCTGCCGCCCAGCCACCAGTCGGGACTCACAGACGAGCGAGCGAGCGAGCGAGCGGGCCCTTGCAGTGGGTGTGGTGGGCTGGGGGTCGGGCGAAGGAAGACGCTGTGGCTGTCGGCCGTCGCGTCGCCGCGCCCGCGTCCAGCCCGGGAGGCGTGCCGCGCAGGACTCCGGAGCAGTCAGGCGGCCGGAGCTCGGAGGGCGCCCGGCGGGAACCAGGAGGCTAGGCTGGACCCAACCCGTCCCTTTGCGTGGCTGCGGCAGCCAGCAGCTTCGGGCGTGGCGCAGGACGGGCCGTGTGTGGCTCGGGCTGGCCGGGCAGCGCCGCGTGCGTGTCCCAGCCCACAGAGAAGTCAGGTGCGAGACACACGCTCCCCGCACCCGCACCCGCACCCACACTCCGCAACCCCCGCCTCCTTCCCCGCAGGAGCTGTGGCCCGCGCCAGTCCCCGGCGTCCTGTGTGCGCTGGCCGTGGCGTGTGGCGTTGGTGGTATAGTGGTGAGCATAGCTGCCTTCCAAGCAGTTGACCCGGGTTCGATTCCCGGCCAACGCAACGCAGCCCCAGGCCACTCAATGCAGCCGGCCGACCTTTTAGCCAGCTCCAGCTGTGGCTTGGCCTGCGCGAGGGAGGAGAGGGCGTGGGGGCCGGAGTGCACGACAAGACACTGCCGCAGCCGGCCAGGCGGCCAGGATTGCAGGCTGCTCGCGGCTACAGGCAGGAGGAGAGCTGCCGCTGGCTTTGCCTTGGCTTGGCTTGGCTTGGCTGACGGGGAGGGAGCGAGGGGGAAAAGGGGCAGGCAGACGGGGAGGGAGCGAGGGGGAAAAGGGGCAGGCAGAGGGGGGAGGGCGAGGGGGAGGTCGGCCAGGCAACCGGCTCGCCAGTGTCCTTGTCTTTTTGGCCAGCCATACCTCCAACCCATGGGGCCGGTGGATGGCAGGCGTCCAGCGGCGCTGAGTGTCCGGCAGCGCTGCTCGTTTGCAGGAGGAGTGCTCCGTGCAGGCGGTGGCACGCTCCCTGGTGGTCTAGTGGTTAGGATTCGGCGCTCTCACCGCCGCGGCCCGGGTTCGATTCCCGGTCAGGGAAGCCTTTCTTCTTCCTTTCCCACTCTCACTTGCCTTCTTCACTGCCCTGCCACTTCCCATCCTGCCTCCACCACCCCCTTTTGGGACTAGCGCTCCTCCCAGGCCCCCACCGACACTCCTGCTGCGCACTCACCCTTCCTCCTGCAGGCAGCATCACTGCTTGCCTGCTTCTTCCCCTGCCTTGTACCCCACCCTGCCACCTTTAGCTTCTTCCCTTTGCTTTTCCCTTCCTTAGCCAACATCTCCCTTTCCTCATCTGGCCACCCCAGAACTCGCCCGGCCTGCCCAGCTGAGAGAGGAATGCTGACACTGCACCAACACCACCAGCCTATCCTAGCACGAGTGTGCTTGGGAGCAGCAGCGCTCGCGCGCCTGCGCACACGCGCACACACACACACACACACACACACACACACACACACACACACACACACCTGAGTCAAGTGCCTGACTTCCTTCTTGAATCTTACTGAGCCTCCACTCCCCTTTCTCCAGCCTCAGCCCATCACAATCTCCAAACCCAGTCTTCCAATCCACCACTCACTCACCCCACACTCCACCACTGGCCCATCCACTGCCTGCCTCTCTCCCTTTCCCTCCTGATCTTACCCTCCCTGCCTCCTTCCCTCCTGTGTTGCATCCCTCCCTCTGTCTTTCACTCCCTCTGTCCCTCTGTCCTGCTCTCCTTCCTTTCCTACCTCCCTCAAGGACTCCCTCACCTCACTCACCTGCTTGTTCACTTGCATATCCCCTTCCCCCTGAGCTGCTACCCCACCTCCAACCCTAAGCTCAGGCATTCTTCCCTCTGGCTCATTTGATCACCTGCTCACTCCAACATATACCAAGTCTCTCTCCGATTCTCTCAGGCATCTATCCCTTCCTGCACACCTACCCTTCCCTCGCTCTAGCAGTCACTTGTGCAACCTCCAGCTCACTCACTCACTCACTCGGAGGGTGGGATGGATGGATGGATGGATGGATGGATGGATGGATGGATGGATGGAATGGAGAATGAAAAATGTCAGGATTCCCAGATTGATGATATCTGGCCAGCCTATTCACA
>NW_012287640.1:0-1759 GCF_000151885.1 Dipodomys ordii
CCCGGGAGGCGTGCCGCGCAGGACTCCGGAGCAGTCAGGCGGCCGGAGCTCGGAGGGCGCCCGGCGGGAACCAGGAGGCTAGGCTGGACCCAACCCGTCCCTTTGCGTGGCTGCGGCAGCCAGCAGCTTCGGGCGTGGCGCAGGACGGGCCGTGTGTGGCTCGGGCTGGCCGGGCAGCGCCGCGTGCGTGTCCCAGCCCACAGAGAAGTCAGGTGCGAGACACACGCTCCCCGCACCCGCACCCGCACCCACACTCCGCAACCCCCGCCTCCTTCCCCGCAGGAGCTGTGGCCCGCGCCAGTCCCCGGCGTCCTGTGTGCGCTGGCCGTGGCGTGTGGCGTTGGTGGTATAGTGGTGAGCATAGCTGCCTTCCAAGCAGTTGACCCGGGTTCGATTCCCGGCCAACGCAACGCAGCCCCAGGCCACTCAATGCAGCCGGCCGACCTTTTAGCCAGCTCCAGCTGTGGCTTGGCCTGCGCGAGGGAGGAGAGGGCGTGGGGGCCGGAGTGCACGACAAGACACTGCCGCAGCCGGCCAGGCGGCCAGGATTGCGGGCTGCTCGCGGCTACAGGCAGGAGGAGAGCTGCCGCTGGCTTTGCCTTGGCTTGGCTTGGCTTGGCTGACGGGGAGGGAGCGAGGGGGAAAAGGGGCAGGCAGAGGGGGGAGGGCGAGGGGGAGGTCGGCCAGGCAACCGGCTCGCCAGTGTCCTTGTCTTTTTGGCCAGCCATACCTCCAACCCATGGGGCCGGTGGATGGCAGGCGTCCAGCGGCGCTGAGTGTCCGGCAGCGCTGCTCGTTTGCAGGAGGAGTGCTCCGTGCAGGCGGTGGCACGCTCCCTGGTGGTCTAGTGGTTAGGATTCGGCGCTCTCACCGCCGCGGCCCGGGTTCGATTCCCGGTCAGGGAAGCCTTTCTTCTTCCTTTCCCACTCTCACTTGCCTTCTTCACTGCCCTGCCACTTCCCATCCTGCCTCCACCACCCCCTTTTGGGACTAGCGCTCCTCCCAGGCCCCCACCGACACTCCTGCTGCGCACTCACCCTTCCTCCTGCAGGCAGCATCACTGCTTGCCTGCTTCTTCCCCTGCCTTGTACCCCACCCTGCCACCTTCAGCTTCTTCCCTTTGCTTTTCCCTTCCTTAGCCAACATCTCCCTTTCCTCATCTGGCCACCCCAGAACTCGCCCGGCCTGCCCAGCAGAGAGAGGAATGCTGACACTGCACCAACACCACCAGCCTATCCTAGCACGAGTGTGCTTGGGAGCAGCAGCGCTCGCGCGCCTGCGCACACGCACACACACACACGCACACACGCACACACACACACAAACACACACACACACACACATCTCTGTGTCAAGTGCCTGACTTCCTTCTTGAATCTTACTGAGCCTCCACTCCCCTTTCTCCAGCCTCAGCCCCTCACAATCTCCAAACCCAGTCTTCCAATCCACCACTCACTCACCCCACACTCCACCACTGGCCCATCCACTGCCTGCCTCTCTGCCTTTCCCTCCTGATCTTACCCTCCCTGCCTCCTTCCCTCCTGTGTTGCATCACTCCCTCTGTCTTTCACTCCCTCTGTCCCTCTGTCCTGCTCTCCTTCCTTTCCTACCTCCCTCAAGGACTCCCTCACCTCACTCACCTGCTTGTTCACTTGCATATCCCCTTCCCCCTGAGCTGCTACCCCACCTCCAACCCTAAGCTCAGGCATTCTTCCCTCTGGCTCATTTGATCACCTGCTCACTCCAACATATACCAAGT
>NW_012287641.1:0-16798 GCF_000151885.1 Dipodomys ordii
TTTCAGATAAAATCAATCCTCTTAAATAAACTGACTGACAATTCAAGGCCTCTCTAAAAGAAAAAAGAGGTAGATTTCTGCAAACCACCCAGGCTGGAAAGTACTTGAGACTCTTACCTCACTATGGAAAAGCTGGAGTGGGAGGCCTGGCTCAAGTGATAGAGCACTAGCCTTGAGGGGAAAAAAAAGTGAGGAACAGTGCCCAGGCCCAGAGTTCAAGTCAGGATTGGCACACACACACACACACATACACACAATTGCCTGACCAGAAAACAAGCCAAGATCACAGTGAAGAAAGCACTAAAATAAGCTACTAGATCACAAGAGAGAAATGCTGTACTGTTTGAGGTAACACTTCAAGGTAAAAGTTCTCAAGAATAATTCAAGGGCTACAAGAATATTTACCTACTATGCCTCTAGCCTATTAAGCATGAAACCCTAAATTTAAATTCAAGTACACTTCCTCCCAAAAACATTAATTTATGGGTAGCAAGTAGCTTTAGGTGAAGAAAGCATCAACAATCAGGGCAGAAAATAGAAAAGTATTTCTGGCACTATTTTCAGATAGGTTCTTTTCTTCTCTCGTCTTTTTTTTTTTTTCTTCTATAATCTAGGTGATGCTTCCATACCTACGGTTTCCTAGGTGGGCTGGGTAGCTTCTGAGTCAGACTAAGCTGATAGGAATCTAAGGAATGAGGAGGAGGAAGCAGAATAAGGGAGAGCAGGAGCTCATGAGTGCTTACTGAAGGAAAAGTGAGAGAAAGCCTGGGGAAGGAGGATTGGTTCTGGAGTGTGAAGCATAGAGAATATGGATAAGTGGCCCAAACTGGCTGTATAAAATGGGCCTCCTATGGAGGCAAAAAGGAATTTACTGGAAGTGGGCTGAAGGTAGAATAATATCTGTAAGGTCCGCTCCTGGATGGCTAGCAGACTCCACCCCCCTCGCAGCAAAGTCTCCCCCTAGTACCTGTGCTACCTAGGCAACTGGCACACCTGGAAGAGGTCATATCTGCATCCGCTGAGGTCACATTTGAATTTGATGTAGCCACACATTTCTCCGCCCATACCCTAGATAAGGCCTAGCCCAGGCCCAGATGCTCTCTTTCTCTCTCTGTTCTTGTCTCTCTTGCTGCTCTTTTCTAGCTCTCTCTGCTCCCTCTCTCTTTCCTCTTTCCCAGCTCTCTCTCACTTTCACAGGCCTTTCCCAGCCACGTGGAGTGCCACCCTTGCCTGGTCCCAGCAGGTCTACTGAATAAACCTACCCCTTACCTGAATACCACGTGAGTGCTGCTGTTCTTACCTCTCTCTCTGCTTTTTTCTGTTTCCTCTCTTCCCAGCTCTCTTTCATTCCCAGGACTTTCCCAGCCATGTGGAGTGCCAACCTTGCCTGGGCCCAGCAGGTCTACAGAATAAATCTACCCCCTTACCTGAATACCACCTGCGTGGTGCAATTCTTACTGGTCAACCTCTTTTTAAAAACCTAACAATATCAAGATCCAGTGGTCAGAGAAAGAAACAGAAAAATACATAGACCAGAGAATCAGAAAGTACTAGAAAAAATATGACAGAATGACGGGAATATAAAAGCACTGCTCAACATTCAAATACTACAAAGTGTTTACAGTGGTAGGCAAGGATGGAGGACTCGAGTAAAATCTATTCTCCATTAAGACCACCCACACCTTACAAAGAACAAGTTCATGTTTGAGAAGGTAATTCAGTGATGCCCGAGGAGCAGACACTGTGCAAGTGGTGAGCCTTGAGCCAGGCTGTGGATGATGGGAGATGAGGGGTTTGGGTGGGGTGAGGGTGGAGATGGTAGGTGTCAGCTGTGCTGCTGCGGGGATTCGAAGACATGCTGTGGCTGAGGGTGGCATAGGGGAGACAGCATATTCATGGGGCATGGTAGCCCTGGAAGTCCCGGGAGGTCCATGGGATGCACGGATGATAGTGGGGCATGTAGGAGAGCTGAGAACAGGTGTTGTGGCCATTGGAAAAGTGTACTTGTGGGCTGGTTAGTGGTTTGGAGAGAGGGGGTAGGACACGTCAGGAGGGGGGTTGATGGGGTGCCGGGGGGGGGCAGGATGCAGGTACACTGTGGTGGGGTGTGTGCGTGTGTGTTTGAAATGGTGTGAGGTGAAGGACTAGTGGGCAAAGATGGCAGAAGGAATATTTTCTGTCTGACTGTGAGCGTGTGTGAGTGTGTGCACACGCGTGCATAGGCTAAGGGCCAAAATAAGGTTGGGCAGTGTACTGCATGGGCCGGGAATCGAACCCGGGCCTCCCGCGTGGCAGGCGAGAATTCTACCACCGAACCACCCATGCACAGTCACCAGTTGCCTTCTGCTCAAGGCACACATGTGCTCCCAGGCTGGCCAGGCATAGCTGTTGCCTCCCTGCCCTCTGTGAGCAACTGCTGATTTCACATGTGCGCCAGGGTCTCCCCGGTGGCACAGGATCCACGATGGTACAGGGGGCCAGGCCATGGGCAAGTAGACAGAAAGGCTGGCTCCCAGAAGGTGGGCTCAGGAGGGGGCCGTGGGTGCCTACTGCTGCAGGGAGGGGGTGGGCTGGGCGGGAGTGCACTTTCCCTATCCTGTGCTATCCCTGCTGGACTGCCGATTGGGTTCAGCGTTGTATGTCCGTCAGGACACTGGACGTGCCGTGCCGTGTGCCATGTGTGGCTGAGCGCCACACTTTCCTTGGCTACCTGCATTCTCCAAAGCGTGGATGTCCTCCCCCGACAAAGCTCGCCTGTCCAGTCCTCTCCTGTCCTGTCCTGTCTGGTCCGACGTGCAGGTCAGCGGCATCACTCCTGGCGCCGAGGGGCTGCCCTGATATGTTCCTGTGGCCCAGGCCAGGTGCTTTCTATTTGGGGTGCTTTGTGGTGTCCAGGTAGTGAGTGCTGGAGCTGTGGCTAACCACCCACGTGACCCAGACTTAAGGCTTTGGCCCTATGCTCCACACTCCACACACCTGAGCCATTGTTTCGGCTCGTCACCCCTACTCGGCTCTGCTCTGCTCTGCTCTACTCTGTTTTGTGCTGCCCTGCTCCCATTTCCACTTCCTGTCTGATTCCAGCGGTGGTGGTGGTGGTGGTGGTGGTGGTGGTGGTCTGGCTATCACTGGTGGCTATTGCCTCACTGTGCCTCACTGTGAGAGGTGTTGGCCAATCTGGGAAGAGAAAGACATCCCCCTTCCCATTTCTGAGCCAAGCAGTCTCAAGAGGAGAAGGAGGACCGTTTCCCAGCAAGACACAGATAGCATCATCCTCAGCAGGGTGCAGAGAGAATAGAGGGGGTTGGGGACATGGTAGGAAGACACGGAGGTCCCGAGGACTGTTGACCAGATCAGGAGGTCACCCTGGGCGCTTCTAGAGTCCCCATCCCCCATGTGGCTTTTGGAAGAGTGACTGCCCAGACACAGGCAGAGGGTCACACAGACACACAGACAGACAGACACACACACACAGACTCCCTCCCTACAACACACAGAATAGGATTGGGAGAATGACTCTATACCCCCACCCTTCACACACTGCATGGTGTGCTCAGTGGTTGAGTAGCGGTAGGCAAAGCTAGTGCACAAGAGAATGGTGGCATCACTTCACCACTGAGACCAAACCTGCACGGGGCGAGTTTATGTAATGAAGTCTAGTGACATGGAATGAAGTCCAGGCACAGGCTCATACAGTGATGCCCAAGGAGCAGACGAGGTGCAAGTGGTGAGCCTTGAACCAAGGTGTGGGAGATGAGGAGTTGTGGGTGGGGTGAGGGTGGAGACAGGTGTGGGTGTCAGCTGTGGTGCAGTGGGGGTATTCGAAGACATGCTGTGGCTCTGGGCGACCCAGTGAAGGTGGCCATGTGCACATGGGATGATTCTGTGGGGAGTCCTGAGAGGTCCCTGGTGTGCACGGATGCCGGTGGGGCCTGGTGGGAGAGCAGGGAGCAGGTGTTGTGGCCACTGGGAAAGTGTAGCTTGTGGACTAGATAGGAGTTTGAAGTGAGGGTGGTCATGTCCATGGGTAGGAGATATCAGAGGGTGAGGAGATTGTGTGGCAGGCTGGGCTGAAGGTGCAGTGTGGTGGGCTGTTTTTGTGTTTGTGTGAAATGGGTTAGAGTGAAGGAGTGGTGGGCAAGGAAGGGAAAAGGAATAGTTGCGTTTGCCAGTGCATGTGCGCGTGCATGTGTGTAAATGGGGCAAGTAAGCTGCAGAGCACCCACCGGGGCAAAATGTGCTGTGGTAGTGCATTGCATGGGCCGGGAATCGAACCCGGGCCTCCCGCGTGGCAGGCGAGAATTCTACCACTGAACCACCCATGCATAGACGACACGCTGTTTCTGGGTATGCCCCAGATGTGCTCCCAGGTCGGCGAGGGCAGGCCGTTGACTTCCTGCCCTCTGAGCAACTGCTGGCTTCAAGAGTGCGCCGGGATCCTGGATGGCACAGGGAGCCAGCAGCTGGGCAAGTCGAAAAAAGGCTGGCTCCCAAACAGTCAGTAGGTCCAGGAGGGAGCGGCGGGGCGCCCGGTGCCGCAGGGAAGGGGCGTGGTGAGCGAGGTGTAGACTCACTCCTTTCCGCCTTGCCATCTGGGTCAGGAGGTGCGACGTGTGTGTCCCGCCATGCCGTGCCATGCCGTGTGCCGTGAGTGGCCGAGTGCCATGGTTTCCACAGCCACCAGTACTGTCCAAAGTGTGGATGCCCTCTCTTGACGAAGCTTGCCCGGCCTGGCTGGCCTGGCCTGGCCAGTCTGGTACGATGCACAGGTCAGAGGCACCACTTGCGGTGGCGCGGGGCCGCCCTGGTGTGTTCCCACGACCCAGGCCCTGTGCTTTCCCTTAGGGGTGCTTTGTGGTGTCCAGGTGGTCGACGCCGGGGCTGGAGCTAAGCCGCCCTGTCCACTCCTGCCGGTCATTGTCTTGGCGTGGCTCGGCACCCCTCTGTTCCCTTGTTTTGCCCTGCCCTGCCCTGCCCTGCCTTGGGCTTTCCTGGGGTCTGTCTCTCACTGGCGAGCCTCGCCTGGGTGTGCCTCATTGTGAGAGATGTTGGCCAGTGCGGGCAGAGAAAGCAATGCAGCCAGCGCGTCCAACCCCAAGGCAAGCTGTCCCATGAGGAGGAGGATGGGAAGACAGGGAGCGCGTCCACCCCGGCAGGGTGCTGTGAGAACGGGATGAGAAAAGGGAATGAGTCAGAGGACGGGGTGGGGGGTATGTGGGGCAGAGACTGGTGAACAGGACAAGAAGTGGCACAGGGTTGTCCCCTAGAGCCTCGGTGTGCACAAATGTGCGGCTTTGGGCGAGTGGCTGCCTGGGCCCTGCTGCCGTTAGCCGGTGGTGTGGGATGGGTGGGAGGGATTTCCAAATGGCACAGGTGTGAGCGGTTTTGGGCGCAGGGCAGCCACCAGTCAGTCTGTCTTTTTCCCTGTGTGGGCTTGTTGGTTAGGGTTGTGTTGGAGGGAAACACTGGGCTTGAGTGTGTGTGTGTGTGTGTGTGCGCGCGCGCGCATGTCTTCTGTTGTGTGTGCGGGTGTTGAATGGTGGGGGTAAGGGGAGATGGAAGGTGGAGGGCCAGCAGAGCAAGCCACTGGAGGAAAGAAGGAGGGAGCGGTAGATGGAAGGGGTGAAGCTCCACCTGAGTCGGTGGGTCGTGCGTGTGTGCGTGGCTGGGAATGGACTTTGACAGTGGGTAGAAGGCCCTGCCCGCATGCCCGCCACCCCACCACCCCACCGGTGGGAGGGCGAGAGGGAGTGGGGGGTGGGTGGGAGGGGAGGGAGGAAGGGAGAGGCGAGAGGAGGAGCAAGATACAAGGGAGGCAGCCAGCGGGGAGGGTGGCAAGAAAGCGAGGGCAAGGCAGGAGGAGAAGGCAAGGTAGTGCTGTGATTGTTGGCTGGGATGGGCGTGCCGCAGGCAGGGTTCCCTGAGTGTCTGTGGCCAAAAGGCGAAGTTGTCAGGAGTGGGATTCGAACCCACGCCTCCAGGGGAGACTGCGACCTGAACGCAGCGCCTTAGACCGCTCGGCCATCCTGACGGCGCGGCGCGGCTGGTGGCTTCTCCTCTCGCCTGGCTGGGGCCAGGCGTGCGCCCTGGCCGGGAGCCGCGTCCACCGGGGTGCGCTTGGCGCGCCGTATTGCCGGCCTGGGGGTCGGAGGGCAAGCGGGGTCAGCGGGGAGGCTTAGGGGCTCAGTCCCGCGAGGTCAAGCGCACGCCCGCCCCCGCGAGCGAGCGGCGGCTGCGGGCGGCGTGCAAGCTGGAGGCGCGCAACCAGCCGCTGCGGGCCGGCCGGTGCTTCTTGCTCGGCTCCGCACCTACTGGCACCGAGGCGGCGGCGGCGGCGGCGGCGGCAGCGTAGCCGGACAGGTGACCCCGGCCGGCAGGTGGCCCGGGGTGGGTCCTCGGCAGGCGGGTGGGGCGGGGCTTGTGGGGAGAGCGCGGCAGCGCGGGCTTGGGCTTGGGCTTGGGGTCGGAGGCCAGACAGGGCAGATGCGAGCCCCAGGCCGGGGCTGGAGGGCCGCGGGTCCGGGTCCGGGCGGCTGTCGGAGAGGGGCCTGTGTCCCCGACGGCGGGCGGCGTCATCCTCGTTAGTATAGTGGTGAGTATCCCCGCCTGTCACGCGGGAGACCGGGGTTCGATTCCCCGACGGGGAGGCCGCTGTGGCGTTCTTTTTGTCCAGCGCGGCCTCTCTGCTCCAAGGCGTCCTCACTTCAGCAGCTCCAGGCCCCCCTGGTCCACCTCTCGGTCGTGGTCGGCGTCTGCCGCCCAGCCACCAGTCGGGACTCACAGACGAGCGAGCGAGCGAGCGAGCGGGCCCTTGCAGTGGGTGTGGTGGGCTGGGGGTCGGGCGAAGGAAGACGCTGTGGCTGTCGGCCGTCGCGTCGCCGCGCCCGCGTCCAGCCCGGGAGGCGTGCCGCGCAGGACTCCGGAGCAGTCAGGCGGCCGGAGCTCGGAGGGCGCCCGGCGGGAACCAGGAGGCTAGGCTGGACCCAACCCGTCCCTTTGCGTGGCTGCGGCAGCCAGCAGCTTCGGGCGTGGCGCAGGACGGGCCGTGTGTGGCTCGGGCTGGCCGGGCAGCGCCGCGTGCGTGTCCCAGCCCACAGAGAAGTCAGGTGCGAGACACACGCTCCCCGCACCCGCACCCGCACCCACACTCCGCAACCCCCGCCTCCTTCCCCGCAGGAGCTGTGGCCCGCGCCAGTCCCCGGCGTCCTGTGTGCGCTGGCCGTGGCGTGTGGCGTTGGTGGTATAGTGGTGAGCATAGCTGCCTTCCAAGCAGTTGACCCGGGTTCGATTCCCGGCCAACGCAACGCAGCCCCAGGCCACTCAATGCAGCCGGCCGACCTTTTAGCCAGCTCCAGCTGTGGCTTGGCCTGCGCGAGGGAGGAGAGGGCGTGGGGGCCGGAGTGCACGACAAGACACTGCCGCAGCCGGCCAGGCGGCCAGGATTGCGGGCTGCTCGCGGCTACAGGCAGGAGGAGAGCTGCCGCTGGCTTTGCCTTGGCTTGGCTTGGCTTGGCTGACGGGGAGGGAGCGAGGGGGAAAAGGGGCAGGCAGAGGGGGGAGGGCGAGGGGGAGGTCGGCCAGGCAACCGGCTCGCCAGGCGAGGGGGAGGTCGGCCAGGCAACCGGCTCGCCAGTGTCCTTGTCTTTTTGGCCAGCCATACCTCCAACCCATGGGGCCGGTGGATGGCAGGCGTCCAGCGGCGCTGAGTGTCCGGCAGCGCTGCTCGTTTGCAGGAGGAGTGCTCCGTGCAGACGGTGGCACGCTCCCTGGTGGTCTAGTGGTTAGGATTCGGCGCTCTCACCGCCGCGGCCCGGGTTCGATTCCCGGTCAGGGAAGCCTTTCTTCTTCCTTTCCCACTCTCACTTGCCTTCTTCACTGCCCTGCCACTTCCCATCCTGCCTCCACCACCCCCTTTTGGGACTAGCGCTCCTCCCAGGCCCCCACCGACACTCCTGCTGCGCACTCACCCTTCCTCCTGCAGGCAGCATCACTGCTTGCCTGCTTCTTCCCCTGCCTTGTACCCCACCCTGCCACCTTTAGCTTCTTCCCTTTGCTTTTCCCTTCCTTAGCCAACATCTCCCTTTCCTCATCTGGCCACCCCAGAACTCGCCCGGCCTGCCCAGCTGAGAGAGGAATGCTGACACTGCACCAACACCACCAGCCTATCCTAGCACGAGTGTGCTTGGGAGCAGCAGCGCTCGCTCGCCTGCGCACACGCACACACACACGCACACACGCGCGCACACACACACACACACACACACACACACACCTGAGTCAAGTGCCTGACTTCCTTCTTGAATCTTACTGAGCCTCCACTCCCCTTTCTCCAGCCTCAGCCCATCACAATCTCCAAACCCAGTCTTCCAATCCACCACTCACTCACCCCACACTCCACCACTGGCCCATCCACTGCCTGCCTCTCTCCCTTTCCCTCCTGATCTTACCCTCCCTGCCTCCTTCCCTCCTGTGTTGCATCCCTCCCTCTGTCTTTCACTCCCTCTGTCCCTCTGTCCTGCTCTCCTTCCTTTCCTACCTCCCTCAAGGACTCCCTCACCTCACTCACCTGCTTGTTCACTTGCATATCCCCTTCCCCCTGAGCTGTTACCCCACCTCCAACCCTAAGCTCAGGCATTCTTCCCTCTGGCTCATTTGATCACCTGCTCACTCCAACATATACCAAGTCTCTCTCCGATTCTCTCAGGCATCTATCCCTTCCTGCACACCTACCCTTCCCTCGCTCTAGCAGTCACTTGTGCAACCTCCAGCTCACTCACTCACTCACTCGGAGGGTGGGATGGATGGATGGATGGATGGATGGATGGATGGATGGATGGATGGATGGAGGAAGGGAGAGAGGGAGGGATTGGGAGAGTGATGGACCTCCATCCACACTTTTCACATACTACAAGCTATATACAGTGGTAGGCTAGTGGTACGGAAGGCTCAAGAGTAAAATCTCTTCTCCATGAAGACCACCTACACCTTGTAAGGGACAAGTTCATGTTTGAGAAGGTAATTCAGTGATGCCCGAGGAGCAGACACTGTGCAAGTGGTGAGCCTTGAGCCAGGCTGTGGATGATGGGAGATGAGGGGTTTGGGTGGGGTGAGGGTGGAGATGGTAGGTGTCAGCTGTGCTGCTGCGGGGATTCGAAGACATGCTGTGGCTGAGGGTGGCATAGGGGAGACAGCATATTCATGGGGCATGGTAGCCCTGGAAGTCCCGGGAGGTCCATGGGATGCACGGATGATAGTGGGGCATGTAGGAGAGCTGAGAACAGGTGTTGTGGCCATTGGAAAAGTGTACTTGTGGGCTGGTTAGTGGTTTGGAGAGAGGGGGTAGGACACGTCAGGAGGGGGGTTGATGGGGTGCCGGGGGGCAGGATGCAGGTACACTGTGGTGGGGTGTGTGCGTGTGTGTTTGAAATGGTGTGAGGTGAAGGACTAGTGGGCAAAGATGGCAGAAGGAATATTTTCTGTCTGACTGTGAGCGTGTGTGGGTGTGTGCGCACACGCGTGCATAGGCTGAGGGCCAAAATAAGGTTGGGCAGTGTACTGCATGGGCCGGGAATCGAACCCGGGCCTCCCGCGTGGGAGGCGAGAATTCTACCACTGAACCACCCATGCACAGTCGCCAGTTACCTTCTGCTCAAGGCACACATGTGCTCCCAGGCTGGCCAGGCATAGCTGTTGCCTCCGTGCCCTCTGTGAGCAACTGCTGATTTCACATGTGCGCCAGGGTCCCCCCGGTGGCACAGGATCCACGATGGTACAGGGGGCCAGGCCATGGGCAAGTAGACAGAAAGGCTGGCTCCCAGAAGGTGGGCTCAGGAGGGGGCCGTGGGTGCCTACTGCTGCAGGGAGGGGGTGGGGTGGGGGGAGTGCACTTTCCCTATCCTGTGCTATCCCTGCTGGACTGCCGATTGGGTTCAGCGTTGTATGTCCGTCAGGACACTGGACGTGCCGTGCCGTGTGCCATGTGTGGCTGAGCGCCACACTTTCCTTGGCTACCTGCATTCTCCAAAGCGTGGATGTCCTCCCCCGACAAAGCTCGCCTGTCCAGTCCTCTCCTGTCCTGTCCTGTCTGGTCCGACGTGCAGGTCAGCGGCATCACTCCTGGCGCCGAGGGGCTGCCCTGATATGTTCCTGTGGCCCAGGCCAGGTGCTTTCTATTTGGGGTGCTTTGTGGTGTCCAGGTAGTGAGTGCTGGAGCTGTGGCTAACCACCCACGTGACCCAGACTTAAGGCTTTGGCCCTATGCTCCACACTCCACACACCTGAGCCATTGTTTCGGCTCGTCACCCCTACTCTGCTCAGCTCTGCTCTGCTCTGCTCTGCTCTGTTTTGTGCTGCCCTGCTCCCATTTCCACTTCCTGTCTGATTCCAGCGGTGGTGGTGGTGGTGGTGGTGGTGGTGGTGGTCTGGCTATCACTGGTGGCTATTGCCTCACTGTGCCTCACTGTGAGAGGTGTTGGCCAATCTGGGAAGAGAAAGACATCCCCCTTCCCATTTCTGAGCCAAGCAGTCTCAAGAGGAGAAGGAGGACCGTTTCCCAGCAAGACACAGATAGCATCATCCTCAGCAGGGTGCAGAGAGAATAGAGGGGGTTGGGGACATGGTAGGAAGACACGGAGGTCCCGAGGACTGTTGACCAGATCAGGAGGTCACCCTGGGCGCTTCTAGAGTCCCCATCCCCCATGTGGCTTTTGGAAGAGTGACTGCCCAGACACAGGCAGAGGGTCACACAGACACACAGACAGACACACACACACACACAGACTCCCTCCCTACAACACACAGAATAGGATTGGGAGAATGACTCTATACCCCCACCCTTCACACACTGCATGGTGTGCTCAGTGGTTGAGTAGAGGTAGGCAAAGCTAGTGCACAAGAGAATGGTGGCATCACTTCACCACTGAGACCAAACCTGCACGGGGCGAGTTTATGTAATGAAGTCTAGTGACATGGAATGAAGTCCAGGCACAGGCTCATACAGTGATGCCCAAGGAGCAGACGAGGTGCAAGTGGTGAGCCTTGAACCAAGGTGTGGGAGATGAGGAGTTGTGGGTGGGGTGAGGGTGGAGACAGGTGTGGGTGTCAGCTGTGGTGCAGTGGGGGTATTCGAAGACATGCTGTGGCTCTGGGCGACCCAGTGAAGGTGGCCATGTGCACACGGGATGATTCTGTGGGGAGTCCTGAGAGGTCCCTGGTGTGCACGGATGCCGGTGGGGCCTGGTGGGAGAGCAGGGAGCAGGTGTTGTGGCCACTGGGAAAGTGTAGCTTGTGGACTAGATAGGAGTTTGAAGTGAGGGTGGTCATGTCCATGGGTAGGAGATATCAGAGGGTGAGGAGATTGTGTGGCAGGCTGGGCTGAAGGTGCAGTGTGGTGGGCTGTTTTTGTGTTTGTGTGAAATGGGTTAGAGTGAAGGAGTGGTGGGCAAGGAAGGGAAAAGGAATAGTTGTGTTTGCCAGTGCATGTGCGTGTGCATGTGTGTAAATGAGGGAAGTAAGGAGCAGAGCACCCACCGGGGCAAAATGTGCTGTGGTAGTGCATTGCATGGGCCGGGAATCGAACCCGGGCCTCCCGCGTGGCAGGCGAGAATTCTACCACTGAACCACCCATGCATAGACAACACGCTGCTTCTGGGTATGCCCCAGATGTGCTCCCAGGTCGGCGAGGGCAGGCCGTTGACTTCCTGCCCTCTGAGCAACTGCTGGCTTCAAGAGTGCGCCGGGATCCTGGATGGCACAGGGAGCCAGCAGCTGGGCAAGTCGAAAAAAGGCTGGCTCCCAAACAGTCAGTCGGTCCAGGAGGGAGCGGTGGGGCGCCCGGTGCCGCAGGGAAGGGGCGTGGTGAGCGAGGTGTAGACTCACTCCTTTCCGCCTTGCCATCTGGGTCAGGAGGTGCGACGTGTGTGTCCCGCCATGCCGTGCCATGCCGTGTGCCGTGAGTGGCCGAGTGCCATGGTTTCCACAGCCACCAGTACTGTCCAAAGTGTGGATGCCCTCTCTTGACGAAGCTTGCCCGGCCTGGCTGGCCTGGCCTGGCCAGTCTGGTACGATGCACAGGTCAGAGGCACCACTTGCGGTGGCGCGGGGCCGCCCTGGTGTGTTCCCACGACCCAGGCCCTGTGCTTTCCCTTAGGGGTGCTTTGTGGTGTCCAGGTGGTCGACGCCGGGGCTGGAGCTAAGCCGCCCTGTCCACTCCTGCCGGTCATTGTCTTGGCGTGGCTCGGCACCCCTCTGTTCCCTTGTTTTGCCCTGCCCTGCCCTGCCCTGCCTTGGGCTTTCCTGGGGTCTGTCTCTCACTGGCGAGCCTCGCCTGGGTGTGCCTCATTGTGAGAGATGTTGGCCAGTGCGGGCAGAGAAAGCAATGCAGCCAGCGCGTCCAACCCCAAGGCAAGCTGTCCCATGAGGAGGAGGATGGGAAGACAGGGAGCGCGTCCACCCCGGCAGGGTGCTGTGAGAACGGGATGAGAAAAGGGAATGAGTCAGAGGACGGGGTGGGGGGTATGTGGGGCAGAGACTGGTGAACAGGACAAGAAGTGGCACAGGGTTGTCCCCTAGAGCCTCGGTGTGCAGAAATGTGCGGCTTTGGGCGAGTGGCTGCCTGGGCCCTGCTGCCGTTAGCCGGTGGTGTGGGATGGGTGGGAGGGCTTTCCAAATGGCACAGGTGTGAGCGGTTTTGGGCTCAGGGCAGCCACCAGTCAGTCTGTCTTTTTCCCTGTGTGGGCTTGTTGGTTAGGGTTGTGTTGGAGGGAAACACTGGGCTTGAGTGTGTGTGTGTGTGTGTGTGCGCGTGTGCGCGCGCGCGCGCTCGCATGTCTTCTGTTGTGTGTGCGGGTGTTGAATGGTGGGGGTAAGGGGAGATGGAAGGTGGAGGGCCAGCAGAGCAAGCCACTGGAGGAAAGAAGGAGGGAGCGGTAGATGGAAGGGGTGAAGTGCGTGTGTGCGTGGCTGGGAATGGACTTTGACAGTGGGTAGAAGGCCCTGCCCGCATGCCCGCCACCCCACCACCCCACCGGTGGGAGGGCGAGAGGGAGTGGGGGGTGGGTGGGAGGGGAGGGAGGAAGGGAGAGGCGAGAGGAGGAGCAAGATACAAGGGAGGCAGCCAGCGGGGAGGGTGGCAAGAAAGCGAGGGCAAGGCAGGAGGAGAAGGCAAGGTAGTGCTGTGATTGTTGGCTGGGATGGGCGGGCCGCAGGCAGGGTTCCCTGAGTGTCTGTGGCCAAAAGGCGAAGTTGTCAGGAGTGGGATTCGAACCCACGCCTCCAGGGGAGACTGCGACCTGAACGCAGCGCCTTAGACCGCTCGGCCATCCTGACGGCGCGGCGCGGCTGGTGGCTTCTCCTCTCGCCTGGCTGGGGCCAGGCGTGCGCCCTGGCCGGGAGCCGCGTCCACCGGGGTGCGCTTGGCGCGCCGTATTGCCGGCCTGGGGGTCGGAGGGCAAGCGGGGTCAGCGGGGAGGCTTAGGGGCTCAGTCCCGCGAGGTCAAGCGCACGCCCGCCCCCGCGAGCGAGCGGCGGCTGCGGGCGGCGTGCAAGCTGGAGGCGCGCAACCATCCGCTGCGGGCCGGCCGGTGCTTCTTGCTCGGCTCCGCACCTACTGGCACCGAGGCGGCGGCGGCGGCGGCGGCGGCAGCGTAGCCGGACAGGTGACCCCGGCCGGCAGGTGGCCCCGGGTGGGTCCTCGGCAGGCGGGTGGGGCGGGGCTTGTGGGGAGAGCGCGGCAGCGCTTGGGGTCGGAGGCCAGACAGGGCAGATGCGAGCCCCAGGCCGGGGCTGGAGGGCCGCGGGTCCGGGTCCGGGCGGCTGTCGGAGAGGGGCCTGTGTCCCCGACGGCGGGCGGCGTCATCCTCGTTAGTATAGTGGTGAGTATCCCCGCCTGTCACGCGGGAGACCGGGGTTCGATTCCCCGACGGGGAGGCCGCTGTGGCGTTCTTTTTGCCCAGCGCGGCCTCTCTGCTCCAAGGCGTCCTCACTTCAGCAGCTCCAGGCCCCCTGGTCCACCTCTCGGTCGTGGTCGGCGTCTGCCGCCCAGCCACCAGTCGGGACTCACAGACGAGCGAGCGGGCCCTTGCAGTGGGTGTGGTGGGCTGGGGGTCGGGCGAAGGAAGACGCTGTGGCTGTCGGCCGTCGCGTCGCCGCGCCCGCGTCCAGCCCGGGAGGCGTGCCGCGCAGGGCTCCGGAGCAGTCAGGCCGCCGGAGCTCGGAGGGCGCCCGGCGGGAACCAGGAGGCTAGGCTGGACCCAACCCGTCCCTTTGCGTGGCTGCGGCAGCCAGCAGCTTCGGGCGTGGCGCAGGACGGGCCGTGTGTGGCTCGGGCTGGCCGGGCAGCGCCGCGTGCGTGTCCCAGCCCACAGAGAAGTGAGGTGCGAGACACGCGCTCCCCGCACCCGCACCCGCACCAGCACCCACACTCCGCAACCCCCGCCTCCTTCCCCGCAGGAGCTGTGGCCCGCGCCAGTCCCCGGCGTCCTGTGTGCGCTGGCCGTGGCGTGTGGCGTTGGTGGTATAGTGGTGAGCATAGCTGCCTTCCAAGCAGTTGACCCGGGTTCGATTCCCGGCCAACGCAACGCAGCCCCAGGCCACTCAATGCAGCCGGCCGACCTTTTAGCCAGCTCCAGCTGTGGCTCGGCCTGCGCGAGGGAGGAGAGGGCGTGGGGGCCGGAGTGCACGCGTGTTGTGTTGGACACTGCCGCAGCCGGCCAGACGGCCAGGATTGCAGGCTGCTCGCGGCTACAGGCAGGAGGAGAGCTGCCGCTGGCTTTGCCTTGGCTTGGCTTGGCTTGGCTGACGGGGAGGGAGCGAGGGGGAAAAGGGGCAGGCAGAGGGGGGAGGGCGAGGGGGAGGTCGGCCAGGCAACCGGCTCGCCAGTGTCCTTGTCTTTTTGGCCAGCCATACCTCCAACCCATGGGGCCGGTGGATGGCAGGCGTCCAGCGGCGCTGAGTGTCCGGCAGCGCTGCTCGTTTGCAGGAGGAGTGCTCCGTGCAGGCGGTGGCACGCTCCCTGGTGGTCTAGTGGTTAGGATTCGGCGCTCTCACCGCCGCGGCCCGGGTTCGATTCCCGGTCAGGGAAGCCTTTCTTCTTCCTTTCCCACTCTCACTTGCCTTCTTCACTGCCCTGCCACTTCCCATCCTGCCTCCACCACCCCCTTTTGGGACTAGCGCTCCTCCCAGGCCCCCACCGACACTCCTGCTGCGCACTCACCCTTCCTCCTGCAGGCAGCATCACTGCTTGCCTGCTTCTTCCCCTGCCTTGTACCCCACCCTGCCACCTTTAGCTTCTCCCCTTTGCTTTTCCCTTCCTTAGCCAACATCTCCCTTTCCTCATCTGGCCACCCCAGAACTCGCCCGGCCTGCCCAGCAGAGAGAGGAATGCTGACACTGCACCAACACCACCAGCCTATCCTAGCACGAGTGTGCTTGGGAGCAGCAGCGCTCGCGCGCCTGCGCACACGCACACACACACACGCACACACGCACACACACACACAAACACACACACACACACACATCTCTGTGTCAAGTGCCTGACTTCCTTCTTGAATCTTACTGAGCCTCCACTCCCCTTTCTCCAGCCTCAGCCCCTCACAATCTCCAAACCCAGTCTTCCAATCCACCACTCACTCACCCCACACTCCACCACTGGCCCATCCACTGCCTGCCTCTCTCCCTTTCCCTCCTGATCTTACCCTCCCTGCCTCCTTCCCTCCTGTGTTGCATCACTCCCTCTGTCTTTCACTCCCTCTGTCCCTCTGTCCTGCTCTCCTTCCTTTCCTACCTCCCTCAAGGACTCCCTCACCTCACTCACCTGCTTGTTCACTTGCATATCCCCTTCCCCCTGAGCTGCTACCCCACCTCCAACCCTAAGCTCAGGCATTCTTCCCTCTGGCTCATTTGATCACCTGCTCACTCCAACATATACCAAGTCTCTCTCCGATTCTCTCAGGCATCTATCCCTTCCTGCACACCTACCCTACCCTCGCTCTAGCAGTCACTTGTGCAACCTCCAGCTCACTCACTCACTCACTCGGAGGGTGGGATGGATGGATGGATGGATGGATGGAGGAAGGGAGAGAGGGAGGGATTGGGAGAGTGATGGACCTCCATCCACACTTTTCACATACTACAAGCTATATACAGTGGTAGGCTAGTGGTACGGAAGGCTCAAGAGTAAAATCTCTTCTCCATGAAGACCACCTACACCTTGTAAGGGACAAGTTCATGTTTGAGAAGGTAATTCAGTGATGCCCGAGGAGCAGACACTGTGCAAGTGGTGAGCCTTGAGCCAGGCTGTGGATGATGGGAGATGAGGGGTTTGGGTGGGGTGAGGGTGGAGATGGTAGGTGTCAGCTGTGCTGCTGCGGGGATTCGAAGACATGCTGTGGCTGAGGGTGGCATAGGGGAGACAGCATATTCATGGGGCATGGTAGCCCTGGAAGTCCCGGGAGGTCCATGGGATGCACGGATGATAGTGGGGCATGTAGGAGAGCTGAGAACAGGTGTTGTGGCCATTGGAAAAGTGTACTTGTGGGCTGGTTAGTGGTTTGGAGAGAGGGGGTAGGACACGTCAGGAGGGGGGTTGATGGGGTGCCGGGGGGCAGGATGCAGGTACACTGTGGTGGGGTGTGTGCGTGTGTGTTTGAAATGGTGTGAGGTGAAGGACTAGTGGGCAAAGATGGCAGAAGGAATATTTTCTGTCTGACTGTGAGCGTGTGTGGGTGTGTGCGCACACGCGTGCATAGGCTGAGGGCCAAAATAAGGTTTGGAAAAAGTGTACTGCATGGGCCGGGAATCG